>NW_008751860.1:619241-624357 GCF_000715545.1 Opisthorchis viverrini | reverse complement strand
ATAGTATAGTATAGTATAGTATAGTATAGTATAGTATAGTATAGTATAATGTAGTACAAGACATGGTCGCCTCTAGATTTCCCCATTTTCTGTCAAGATTTTCGACACCCCCCAAATGCAGGATTACAGTTACTAATGCACCGAAAAAGGAAGACACGCAATTGTGAATTCCCCCCGATTTCCGTATGGTATCACCGTTATTACCCGTATACTTTGTCATGACAACCGCTTTCGCCCGTCACTCAAAAATCACACCTAAACCTGTTTGTTACACTGCCTGTGGTCCACAAACATGTTTCGTGATATTCTGGCGCATCCAAACAACAGAACCGACTGCACACCCAGGAGACCGAGCCAATTCAACCTCCAGTTACACACGAACACGCACGAGGGTGTACTGTCACTGGCGCCATCACCGATCACTGTAATTTACAAATTCAAATTTACAAATCCAATCGTTCGCTTCTCGTATCATCCGGTGGATATTGCCCTGTGGCACGGGCTTTTTTCCCTACCGCCCATTAGAGAGAGCATTTTTCTGTCCAATTATTCGTGCCACCAAAGTGATCACCTGTTATATTTAGTTGATTCGAAGGAGTTGTTTTGTACGCAACCCGTTCAGTGCTGAGGCCATTGTTTGCGTTGTCGGTGTTACGCTTGATGACAGTAGGATCGATACACAGAGCAGGAGAGTCGGCCGTTGAAGTCTAGGTTGGCTGGAATACTGATACTAATACTGGGTTCGGAATGGAATAGAATTGGGCTAGCACAAAGTGAAACCGAAGATTTCTATGTATACCTATCACGATGGCTTTCGGAACGATGCTGGACCGATCCACGGTGTATGGTCAATGAGGCTGGCGTTACTGGTGCCGCCACCACCGCCAAGGTTGATGATGACAACAAGGAAGATGAAGAGGGGAGTGAGAACGTGGGTGAAGACGGAGATGATAGTGACGGCAGTGACAGTGGGCTAACTTCATCTCAGTGGTCAGTCCAACTTGAAGTGCATCCCCAACAGCCATGGTTACAGGTTCCTTTGGGTGCACGGAAACGCAACATAGAGCTGACTATCATTTGGCTTTCAGCCTAGCTGTTTTTGTGTGGAGTGAGTGCAGATGTGCAAATGCCACTTGCTGTAGTGACGTATGAAGTGGGAACAAATAGTGATATTGTAAAAATACCGGCGAAACTAACGACCCGAATACGCTTGCAGTTGAACTGGTAGACAGTTCAGTCAGTTCCATCTATCAGCCACGCGTTGACGGCAAATGGAACACGATGAAACTGGTTTCTCAGAAGTGAAAACAAATTGGTATTTGAGGACTTTTCAGATACGGCGGTGGGTCCTCTCGTGGCAGTTTGGAATAACCCGTATTTTCATCGACAAAGACCATCAAACTGACAAAGGAAACTTGATAAGTAAGCCCGAAATTTGGGCATTGCTGACACGAAGAGACTCGACTCCCATGGTAGTTGTAGTGCTGTAAACTTAGGTAGCAGGAGTGACCCCGTCTAGTCGCCGGGAAAGTCTGGCCCATGTGTACTACACTTATACTTTGCAATAAAGTCCAAAGCGGTGGCCATGAGAGCAAAAGCTGCCATTCTAGTTTAGCTGCAAATAAAATGGATATATTCACAGCGGATATTCAAAATGTACACGCAATCGCGACTGAAGAAGACGAGATTGAATAGTCCTCACTCTGATACTCAAGGTTTTTTATCACTACAGTTTTGGACACGCAGGATTCCAACGTTAGTTCAAGACAAATCAACCCCAAGGAAAGCGCTCATCTTTCTGTAAAGAAAACAACCAAGAAGATCGACCAAAAACGAATATTCACCTCATAAAAGATTATTCATAATGAAACTCGGTCCCTTACGTGAGCTGAAAACAGCTGTACTGGGAAGTCATAGGGAAAATCAGGGAAACTCGCTGAAATTTCAGTCAGGTTTTTATCTGTGCGAGCCTATCACCTGACCGCTATCTGTGAACAGCAGCTGTTTAAGACACGGGTAAAGTTACGTCGGTCACTCACACGAGGCCGTCAACACCAAGAAGACGGAGTGTTTACTGTTCTACATCGCCAACACAAACAACTGTCATGGGCTACTTAGCAGCTTGCAGCTATTTACTCAGAGTATATATCTTCCAACCCACTGCCTGATGAGCGTCAGTCTGCGGGAACCGCTGCGTTTTCCAAGAATAAAGAACAACCTGCTCACGAAGTGTGGAATTTTATTCAACACATCAGAGTAACCACTCGATCGTTGGTTAGTATCCACCCTCCACAAGAAACTCGTCATCTGGCTCCCGCAAATAATACCTCTGTGATTCACCTGGCAAACCACCACCAGGATTCAAACGATCAACTCAAATAACGATGAGTGGATTTAGACTGAGTGGGACTGAAACCACGTTGTGTTTAGGGATCAGCATTTGTTGATAAACCTAAACGCACAAGGTACTCAAATTACCTCGACCAATTAGCGACCATTTTGAGAGCGAAAGAGCAGAGACACCTTTGAATTCTAACCAATTCTATCTTGCCTATTACCCCGTTATCCCCGTAAACTATCTGTAAATGTATTTTTAAACCAGTACTAAATGTCGGTTTCTAAGTTAGCTTTTGCTCCGATTTGACTCAAGGTGTTCCGTAACTCATCGCTGTTTTCCAGCCAAACTGATTTCGCGTTGTCCAGCATTAAATGTTTTTCAGCTAATGCTGTTTCAGTCAATATCCGAAAGTAAGGTTCTCGTGACTCAAAGGCTGACCAAAATCAAATACATTGCGTCCATTTTGTACATGACTGTTCCCTAAATGAATATGGAGGAAACAGGAAGTTAACAAGCTTATGAGTAGTATTGTGAATTCGCAAATACTGTGTCAAGGTTGTGCAATGAATCAGGCGGTCTGTGAGGGGGAGTTGATTCTTATAAGTTGTTACTCAGCGCTTCAATTCCAAAGTGATTGAGGAAAAGATGACAGTCAAACAGGTCCAATTTTAAGGTTTTAATAAGAGTACAATACTCGTTCGTTTAACTGACACTCCAAAACCCAGCTAGATTGATGAGAGTGCCCGAACACGCATAGGATTGTTAGAAGAGGCGAGCTGTGCAGCTAATTTACAATGCAAACTCTGTATGATGACTAACACCGCAACCATCGCATCTTCAATACGACCGCATAGTTGTATATGGAGCTCGCTAATGTAAGACTTTCCCTCATGTTGTGACCATGACTTCAGCGCGATCGTTTTAGCTTGCCTTCCTGAAGGCCATACTGGACATCTGTGATCCTGTGGTGTTCAATTCAATGATGGGCGGACATCCTAGCGGAACGGTTTCTCCACCTCTGATATCTGTTGTAAGGTAGTAATTCGAGAAAGGGGTATGCAAGGAGAGGGATTTCACGGCCTCGCCCAGGCGTACCGCCATTTTGGGGTGATTTTACACCGAGTCCCGCAAACACCAGATGCTATCGTGATCCTTACAGAGGGGAAGTCCCATGTTGGAGGGGACCCTACAGGTAGGGGTTAGTTTAACAGAAGTTGGAAATTCGCCACAACATTCATTCCTATTAGTTGAGGTGAAATGCTTTTGCAGTCAATCTGACAAACAGTCTAACGTATCTGCATTATGAGATTTCGATAATATTTGGGTTCATCACAGACAAAGAACTTCAGTCCTCCCCATGAAGTTGCAACCTTATGAGTAGTGCATTACGAATATACATGTATCACAATATCTCGAATGAGGCGGTCTTGTGCAGCACATTCGGAATTGCCTGGAAACATCACAAACGAGAGATTCAGCTGGGTTCCATGTGGGTCTCTCAAAAAAACCCAAGTTTGTTTGCAAATGAGTGTATTTCGCCAGCTTCACTCCTCGTTTGAATGCGGGGCGATAAATATATGATCCCTTGTGATTTGTTGAGTGGTACACGGTAACCGAAACGAATAAAGAATCCTGCCAATCAGTCCAGGAATCAAAAACAACCACACCGATACAGCAACAACATGGGTTCACATCACCCACCGTCGTTGTCTCAGAATAGACAGGAAAAATATCAGCAACAGCAAAGTCATGTGATCGAATAACGCATAGCAGCCAATATATTCACAGGACAGTAGCCATTCGCGCGGCGCGTTTGTGCGCGCGCGTTCTCGGCCACATTGAATGAAAAAGGGATTAGTTTTGACGATCGGTAATTGGACTGGGGTATTCACTCAGGCCGAGGGAATGATTAGGTTGCGTGAAGAAGGCTGCGACGATGATGATCATGTACTTTGAGGGGGCTAATCGACCGAAACAAAGCTGCATTAGCGTCGCTGATCCGTTTATCATGCATGCACACACACACATGCACAGTAATTCCCCCCATTAAATTAACGCGACGCACCTCATTAGCTAACGCTTTTCTTTGGACCGATTACAAATAGTGTGTGTGACTGGCACTAATACATATTGACCAGTCCAAAACGGTATTCCATCCGAAAACAAAGTTCTTATTTAAGCAAGAACATCTTAGTTAACAAGACAGACCTATGGACGGATTGGGATCGCTGTGATTCAAGGGGGAAAAACAAAGGTCATAGATAGCTTCCACAGGCATCAAGTAGAAGCGTTCAAAAATTGTTAATACCCGAAACAAGTCGCAAGATGATTAGAATTTTACTTGTGTAAATGTGTCGTGACTCAGTGCATTACAACTATTCATAACTAGTAATCCCCAAGTTCGAAAATGATTGGTGAAGTGAAGCATAATGAGTTAATGGAAAATTCTGGGGGTTATGGGAGAGACAGAGCGCTGCGATTGGCTGGTTTTGTGTATATTCGGTGGTGAACGAACAACATGACATCACTGTTCAACGCACCTGCTTCACTGACGTACAACCATGAGTTAATTGAAAGCTTTAGTGTAAAGAAAAGAATGAAGGTGGACGGAGAGAGGGCTTAGTGCTAGCTTACTACAATCATTCCGAGGTGCCTAAACCTCCAGACATTCACTTAGGCAATCTGGATAGAAACTGACAACAAGAACGCCACTGACATCGGTTGGCAGCCATATCTTGTAGTGTCTCCAACCAGGCACAGTGAGCATCACGCGGTCCC
>NW_008751860.1:607624-618485 GCF_000715545.1 Opisthorchis viverrini | reverse complement strand
CATCGGTTGGAAGCTATATCCTGCAGTGTTTCCAATCAGGCGCAGTGAGGATCATGCGGTCTCCATCCTGTAAGGCGAGTGTCACCGACAGCACCCAGACATTTCGTGGTTTCTTTCACACCCATCTGCCAGGACAGGGGTTGGCCATTTCTGTGCTTCTGCCACTCTGAATTGGGCATAGGAAACAGCACTCTCTTCGGTAAACGATGGCTAGGCATACGCAACATGTCCCAACCAACGCAACTTCTGGTGCTGGACACGTTCTCCAATGGAAGAACCCGTTGCACAACCGAAAACTTGCTTTCTAGTTGCCTCGTTGCGGATTTGCCGAAACCAACCCACATGAGCTATGGATCTGAGACAAAGATTGTCGAGCACCTGATGACGTCTCAGTTCCGCTGCTCGAACAAACCAAGTCTCACAACCATACAACAAAACAGCCCGCACTGTAGCTTAATACACACATCCCTGCAGATTCAGGGATACACCACTCTGACGCCATAGGTGTCTCAAATTAGCGAACGCGATCCGAGCCTTGTAGATTCGCGCATTGACCTCATTTGTCACACTACAGTTGGAACTAATACAACTTCCAAGATACGTCAAACGCTCCACAACTTCAAGTACCTCTCCCTGGATTGTAAGGGGCGTGTTCAGTGACTGCACGTCCACAAGAATGAACTTAACCTGCAAGCCGGACCTGGGAACTGATAAATCGACGCTATCGGATCTGAAGATGCAGCACACAGTCACGCTGTGAAGTGCACATGCCATCCGTCGGAGGCTGATAAACGAAGTACAACCTTCAATGTTCAGCGCCAGATTATTCAACTTACGAAGGTTTGTTGACATGATCCTCTGGTTGTCTACCTCGTCATCCAGTATGGGTAAGAACGCGATCGGCACAATCGAGCTTGCATTTAAGTTACTTCAACCCTCAATTCTGTGAGAACCGCTTGTCTCTCTGAACAGTCATCCGTATGTAAAGGTTGCACGAAATACGACGAATAAATTCAGACTAGCGGGGAATTCGTACACTGTCCAGAGGGTCGACTGGACCTACTGCTCCATCCATGCCTGATTATTGCGGCGCACGATCGATAAATACTGTTTTGCAATACCGTCATAGTAACGTGGCACTCTGTTCTGTCGTATTTCGTCCTTTCAGCTTGTCATATACTGTCCTGTGAACTTTTTGCGCCAAAAGCGTGACCATACATACTTTTTGAGTAATTTGGTCTTGGTAGTTCACACCGTTCCTCGCATATCATTGTGAGACGCCTTAGATCAAACACCAGTTAAAAAGATCGCTCAAGAGGGCTATTGGAACAGCTCCTATCCATGGATTCGACATACGCTGATGTACAGTTTGCGCATCTGTGTTGATGTTAGGGCAGAGGCCATGTAACTGTCAATTGCAGAAATGTGATGAGCCTCAGTCGGTTTGCAACAAAGTCGTCGGGACAATTGAAAACCCGTTACTCCTGTGGAGTCTTGCTTGTGATAACCCAAGAGCTATAGCCCAGCAGGGTTAGCTGCCATAAATTTGTGTTCACGCCCACTTCTAGTACCACCCATGGACATGTTTCAGCGTTCGTAGCATTTCCAAGAACGACGAGAGTTGCCACCACAGATTAAGGTTCGGCTTCAGTGACTGTTCCAGGTCGAAAAAAGTATCACATTTGGCCGGTGAAGTAGCAATTCCTAGAAAAAAAATTGGTAAACTGGCCTGGCCCGTGTAACACAAACACTGAACTTGCCATCTTACTACAGCCCAAGCTTAGAGTGAACCGACCTTGTTAGTGTGGGATAGAAACTGGTATTTCGAATAAAAAAAAGGGCATAGGACGTTAAAGTCACTCCTTCGAAAAGATTTGCTCAAATTTTTGAAATGTTTTCGCCTCGTTTTGCTCTCAAGCGTGTGAAATCCCCCTGGTGTGGTGGTGTGGCTTTTTTGACAGCCAAAACACCCGCTGCGACCTCTTTTCTTTTCCATTTCAGCTGCTGACTTTACCAGAAACTAAATCATTCTAAATAGATACCGGCAAACAGCTTATCTATCTTAGTGTATGACAGCTGAGAAAAGACAAACGAAAGGAGTTACGATCACGTTTTTTCAAACATACTTTTGGGCGGAAACAAGCTACTTATCGTCGTTGTTTGTACTGTGATTGCACATTAACAGATACCGAGGTAATGTATGGTCGTTTATTGATCAATTCGGGAAAGGAACCCCGCTGTGTGCATCGAACAAGCTATCTCCCTCTCTACACACACACAAGCTGACAGATATACTGTGTGTGAACCAAAATAGAGACGAGCTATGGGGGAGAGCACTACCCGGAATTTCGTTGTATCACTGTACTATCTGTAACAGTCATCGGACATGGAAACGGGCGTTTCTCGGCTGGGTTTGTTGACGGTGACGAGGCAGGCATTTGAGCCGTTCCCGTAAGTCGTGCTGTCGATCAAGCATGAAAGCTGCACCTAGATACGGGATCTGTGATATTACCACTGATCCGACGAGTTTTCCCGTTGGAATTGGGAGTGGCAGTGGTTGGGGAGAATCCTTAGGTCTGCAGTGGTGTCACTCGGGAGGACAAACTGGTATGGTTTCGATCAATGTATCCTTATGTGCCTCCACTTACAGGACAGAAGAACAACTGAAGTATAAGGATACACCTGCGTAATATACTAACCACATCTGATTTCGATTTCCACATGTACACGTGTGGTATGAATACAAACACAGCGAGGGAAAAGGGTCGTTTTCGAACCGGATGGTGTGCTCAGTATGATTTTACATTTGTAGAAGCTGGAATCTGCTAATATTTGTAGTTCTCCAAACGAAAATTCACGTATGTTTGGTTCGACTTTCGTCCATCTCGCTGGCTTAAAAACCCAAGGGGGAAGTCGCTGAAGACTGACCACTTGACTTGTGAACTCTCAGCAACGTTCAACACTGACCGCGCATGTGTAAAATTAACCCAAAGAGATACCTCCTGTCCATATAAACGCTTCATCGGGGAGGACGGTGTGTGTAGGTTCTTCTACATGGAGGAAGGAAGACGATAATGTCATGACGATTTGAAATCCTAGGGCACAAAAATCCAGCTTAGCCGAGATGAAGTTCAACTTTGCTTGTGACTGCATGCAATGGCACTGAGTTTGAGACCCGTCAACTTGCGTCGACGACTGGGTTTAAACCAGACGACAAACACACAGAAACACCGGCCAAAGCTAAGACGCAAACAGAGCCTGAAGCAGTATCACACGATATCAGCTCGCCGTCAAGTGCTGTCCAGGTCGTGTGATGAATAAAACCAGAAATAGTTGGACGTGAAAACTTGAGTACTTCATTCTAGATGGTTCGTGTGCTTCGTCTACTGGAAAAATGAGCCTGCCCTCGAAGAAACGGTTCAGGTGCACTTTCAGGCATCCCGTTTTCGAGTGGCTGACACTGTGTTGGTAGCCATTCTTGTTATCGTCTTTACCGTGATGGGGACGACAAAAGTTTACAGTTACAAGTAACCTCATCGACTAGTCTGCAAGGTGAGGATCAAGCCACGTTTTCATTGTTCAACTTAGTCCACGTGACTGAACTGCAAATGTCCAGCTGGTGTAGCGTCGAAGAACATATTTGAAAAGGCACCTTCGCTGGGAGGTACTACTATGCTCTCATAATTCAACCGGGGATCTTTACAGCGAAGTCCACATTGCTCTGGACACTTGTTGTTACTTCAGTACAAACTTATCGGACTGTTCGGTATTTACGTGAGTTAATAATGGAGAAGATTGGACTTCCCTATTTGTTTCGAAGATGGGACCGTTAACCAGTGGTCCTGTGTAAGTACTCCTCGTTTATATAATGTGATCGATGATTTTAAATACTGTTGCTTAGCTCTTGGTTGGGTCGTTGATTTGTTGAATTGGAGTGTGGAATCCGAACTTCTTTATAACAAATGTCATCTTGTTCTTTGTGATCCTGTTTGATTTGTAATACAGTGGAAAAGCGGAAAACTGCCGGGTTATCACAGCACATATTTTGTGGCCCTTTGTCTCCTTTGAGACTACACTAGGTTCAACTGGAACTTCCGCTCTGGCAATTTACTGACTGCTTCTCGTCGTCGGCTACCATTTCGCATCCACTCGATCCACCAAATTCTTCTTGACGAGGGTTTAGTCATCTTCTTGAAGGCACTCACCAATCCATATTGGATGGTGTACCTAATCATCCAATCGTTTCTGAACTTTAGCGACTCCCAGCACCTAATCATCGCCAATCGATATTTCGTCAGTCTGTGCAGAAAATTCGAGGGACACTGTACAGAAGTTGCAGTCTCATTTGCACTCATCAGCAGTGCGCGTCTAAAGGTGAGTAGACCCAGATGGAGGTTCCTCTGTGCAACGTTGGAAAATGCAAGCAAACGAAAATCCCCCGTATACCGATTTCTCTCTAATGTTGAATCACCATACACAGTGTACTTATCAGTTGACACCTGAAACTAAAAGTGACCTTTTACAAGGGTGTCAACCTCAAGTGAAAACGTACAGGAGAGATTATATTGTCCCATATGGTAATAAAAGGCAGGAGTTGCGTTCACTGTCATCAGGAGCAGCGCAAAGAAAAGTCTGGTCCATTTTGTCTGATCGAAATAGCGGTTGGGGCTTACTAAAAGCACTCGAGGTAGACTCACTGGCACACCAACCTAGTTTTCACGGGAAACTCAACTGATATTCGCCAACTAACTATGCTGCCCAAAAACCACCTCATGTTTCTCTCTTGGTGTGGTAATCGAAGGGCGAAACCGGTAGTGGGCTGTCGAAGAGTTTTCAGTAACCTTATGAAGAGTTTTCTTCAAGAACATATGTGCACAATCTTCGTTGAGGACTGGACTGCACGGTTGGTGTGTTTCATTCAACTCTTCTATTCGTTCGACCAGCATAGGACCAAACTATGTTGTTCCCCAGAGTTTTAGGACCCAAAGACCATGTCTAATGGGCAAAAACAGCCATCACCCATCAACTGTCAGAATGAACAACCCGCGGATTTTTCCGACCTTGTTTGAGGTTTTTTTCAAATCAATGATTGGTCGCACTTGAAGAAACAAGGACAAATTGACGTTTGGTACAAACCTGTTTATCCAGCACTATATCACGTGCTACATTCTTTGAGGTTTCACTGGGAAAACGCGTGACAGGTGGTGAAAACCATAGATTACAAGTGTGAATGTATGTTGTTGGATTGTCCCTCTCTCAAGTGTCAGAGTTTCGAGAGGCATTATGAGTAGTATGTTTCATCAAAAAATGGATTGCGAGGTCGCATGTTTCGTACTAAATGAGATGTAAGAGGGAATTCGTGTAGAGGGGTTTAACCGGAATTCAATGGAGTCTCCCTTCAACACCAAGATGATTTGTAAGTGCGTGCACCCCGCCAAGTACGCACACGCTGTCGTGTAAGTGAGACGTTGGGTTGACGACAATTCTGGAACTGCGCCTGCCTGATGAGTCTCAAGAAGGGCGAAACCGGTCTTGGGCTGTTGAACAAGTTTCAGCAAGCTTATGAGTAGTGCATTACGAATATACGCTCTGCAATTCTTTACCGATGGCAGCAAGAGACACGTAAACGTCTCCTCAACCCAGTACATTCGACAAAACAGCTGTTCGATCCCACCATTTTGGTTTGCAACCTTGGCCTCAAGTGTTTGTGTTAACTTGCGTGCATCAGCTGCTTGCGTCCCGCACATCAGTGCGACCAATGTACCTTTTGACCTTTTTGGTCTACCAGTCACTGTTAGGACACTGCATCCAAGTTTCAGGTCATCGGCTGAATAAGGATCCATCCATTCGTTCAAATTCAGGTTCAGTCCGCAAGTTTTCCACATTTTGATCAGAGTTGGGCCTTTCGTAGCCTTCGAAAGAGAAAGAGAAATCCTGCTCTACCGTAATATAAAGATTACTGTGGTGTTGTCGTTTAGCTTACGCGTCCGTTTCAAGAAAGTGCTTGTGACAAGGAATTCAATCAGGACAGAAACGCATATGGGCTTCCAGACAACAGTGGTATCTGCAAAATGGGTCACCTTGCCGTCTTTTAACCTAACTAATAATAATAATCGTCCAACCGCAGCACTCCTTCGACGCCTAGCTGCTATGCTATCCAAAGGAAGGACAGGACCTGAGATAACGTCGAGTTGCCCAAGCCTAGATAGGAGCAGTCGAGATGTTGGAGTTAGGCTGGAACCACAGACTTTCAAGTCGGTAAGTATGCGTCTTGACCACTGAGCCACCTCGACAACCTCGACATGAAACGGAAAGAGGCAACCGATGGGAAGTCACTCACGCATCTTCAAGTAACAGTGGTACATTCAAAAACATCCAGTTTACACCTGTTCAGAAGAATAACGTTTTCTTTGATGTGAGCGGCTCACAGCAGCATGATCCTGTTTACTGACCGAATAAGTTATTGAATATCATTCGGTAACAGATGTAAGAATGCACAGCCTTTGTTGTTATAATCTGGTATTACCAAAAAGCAGAGAAGCAGTCAGCTTGAAAACAACGTAAAAAGACGAAGTTTGAGATTCGCCACGGATTCATCAACATGCGGACAGGTGATCATCCGATCGGCCAACCTTCCAGGTAGCCAGTTAACTGCATGCATGTAGACTGCACACCTGTTCCTCGGTCTACTGTATTTATGACAACCAGCAGTCCCGCTGTACAACGCTCTCACTATACAGTGTGCAAAACCCGGAAAAACCTGTATCGATAGTTTAAGTGAGCTTGGGTTTTTGTGCACTCTCCCTCTCATCCCCTCTCTATGAATACATGCACACCGGGTGTGTAAGGGTACCCGAGCCGCCTCTGGTTGAAGATAGGTGAAAGTGCGGAAGCCTGTCCCCTCAAGAGAGAGAGAGAGAGAAATCCTGGGAGTGTCCCGGCCACTGTCTAAAGTGTTCCCAAGCCAGAGGTATCCATCCTCCTGTATAGACCTCACGCTGCGATTTCGTGGTTGTGGGGAATTTTCAGCTTTCCTTCACTTCGTCACCAACGAATTCCTTTCCCACATTTTCCAATTTATTCGCGCTGTAACATTATGTCAAACTAGGGAAAAAATGGCTTCCGAAAACAAAAGGCGCTAAATTCGGGAAGCCGAACAACTGGCCACGAATCTGACATTTTCATTCATCATTCGGGGAACCGCAGAACTGATAACGACCTTATTTGGGATGATCGAAAAACGACGGTTTTAACGAAAATTAAAAAAGGGGATCTGCCTGTGGTTTGTAGCGAGCGGAATGCGTACCAAAAGTTGATCGCACTTCCAAGGCCGCTTCACGTTTGTGTTTGGGAAGAACAAACACGGAAGTGTGTTGTATCACCCGAACGGTTTTATTGATCTAAAATCGGCTTGGCACATGATTAGCCGGTCGGCTATCTGGTGTCGAGATGCGATGTTGCCTGATGTTCTACATTGTCGTCAAACACCCATATTTAGCTCTGCACAGTGAAGTGATCTTGGAAACTAAGTATGGCGCTGTGGAACGGTGTTGGCCAGGTACTTAGTTCAACGAAGTTTAACGGGTGAGATGGCTCAAATGGTTAGAATGTGACCAGAAGGTTCGTGGTTCGAATCCGGCCTCTGTTTCTCGACTTCCCCTGGTAGTATCTCAGCCCTCGTGCTTCGTTCGGCTGGCAGTGCAGTTGGGCACCGGAAGGGCGCTACAGCTGAACGATTTTACGGAGCCTTATTCAGCAATTCCTACTCCCTGAGACTCACGACAGTTAGTTCGCTTGAGTTCAAGCTATAACGAAACAGACTGTTTGTGGTTGTGAGCTTAAACGCTCAACCAATTTAGCGACGTGTGTGCCTTTGTCAATTTCCTATTCACCCCCTTGTTATCAGACTGATGGTGAGTTACCTCCTCCTGGTTCAGTTAGACGCCAGAGTGGTATTTTGTGTGAGAAAAAGGGCAATTTTTCATAACATACGGTGCTTATTTTCAAGCGGTCTAACCACGAGGAAGAACCTCGCCCTCAGTCCAAAAAATCAGTCAAAAGCAGTCAAGGTTAAACGTTTCAGGGGAGCATCCACCCTGGTCCTATCAAGTGAGGCAGTCGCGGGGTACTTTTACCTTCATGATGGGCAAGTGAGAGTGCGCATCACATCATTCCCAGAAAAAAGTATGGGCCCATGAGTTCTACTACTTGGATCTCCCTTGAAGAGCAACGAGATTTTTCAGTCCATTTCATATGCACAACCGAGTGATCACTGGCTCATCGCATTTACGTTTTTTGTGGAGTACATTGTATAGGTGCTTTTTTCCGAAAAGCACTTGAATCCGGAACGACAGAGTGATAAGTTTCCTCGAATTCGCATCATTATGAGAGGAGAAGTAGGACGCTGAGGAACGCTTATCACTTGACCCCGGGGTGGTCACGTGTCCATTTTAGACAAGTTGAAGAAGTGGATGGCTAATATCAGGCTGATCAGATGTCATCATCAGTTGTGAGAACAGAGTGGTTGGCGTAAAGTGGCTTCAGCTGCCACAGTTTCATTCGCTGATGATCTGGGGAAGCGGGGTTAATAGCTACGCATTGGAGGCGGTATCCGATATAATTGACAGTAGTGTAAGTGAGCTCTTCGTTGGGGACAACATGAGGGGAGCTATGTAGTGTAGCAACTCGGATGTATGGGCATTGCTAAGTGATGCCTCACACTGTGTCCAATCTTGGAGTCTCTATCCGGAAAGAATATCCTGGGGAACCAGGACAAAGTCTTCGTTACAAGGACGCAAAATTAAGGGTACTTAAAGTAGTTCGAGATGTCCCAGAAAAATTACAAAAAACACCTAGATTATCTACCTTTTATCTAGTGCGGTGCACCTATTTTCCAGGGGGCGGATATGATTGGAATGCCACTAGTGATAGCGTTAGAATAGTGAACAGAGTAGTGTTCCAATGAGACATTTGACGCAGTTCATCATACTGAATGTCAACATTTTCGAATGTCAACATTGTGGAATCAGAAAGTTTTAATGGCTCCCCCCATAAACAAATGGCTACAATGCCAGGTCGGTGAACTTTGGCGAAAGGGCGTGGGGAATGCTTGTCCAATCATGTGAATGCTAGTTCAACCAACAGGAATTGTGCCCTATGGAAACCAGTGCATGCATAAACTGTAACTGTTCACAGCGGAAATGCCAGTCATTTGCGATGAGTTGGAAAGGATTTTCAACCTCTTCAAAATGGCATCATGTGAAATTACATTCCACTGTGGAGTCTTCATCCATATCACCTTCTGTTCTGAGTTATTTGTTCTGGTGACTCGGCATCAAAGCCGGGAAATATAGGACTCGAGTTTTGCTCTTGTTAGAGCTCATCAACAGTGTATATGATTGGTGGAGCGGGGATTTGAACTTCTGATATCTAACATCCGAGGAAAGCGTGTTGTGAATGTAAAATCGTACGAGTCCGTCAGAGACCTCATCATCATCACCATCGATAGCATGACATTAGTGTTCAACACAGATGCTTCGCTGACGTACAACCATGATTTATTTGAAAGCCTTATTGTAAAGAAAGAGTAAAGGTGGACGGAGAAGGGACTTATTACTAGCTTACCACAATCATTCCGAAGTGCCTATACCTCCCGTCATTCACTCAGGTGATCTGGATGGAAACTGATAACAAGGACGCCAATGACATCGGTTGCCAGCCATATCTTGTAGTATCTCCAACCGTCAGAGATTTATAAGTAANCGTGTTCGGCAGGTGTAAAGAGTTCGTGCTGCCAGCCGACTGGGAAGCCCTGACGGGCGGGTCAATCAAGTGACGCGATCAGGACAGTTTGTGGGCCATCGTTCAAAAATCCAAGCATACCAATCGCATCGCTCAAGCGTGAAGATGTTCATCGGCTCGGACTAAGCGTATCCCCCGCTAATGAGTCCAGTGCTTCCCCCTTTCGTGTGGACTCATCAGGGCAGAAGGAGAACTGTCCCGACGAGAGTGAGTGATGTGAGCGTGAAATCCCCAAATCCAGTACATATGGCCTATATTTGATTGTTTTGACGCTCAGTGGTCCGAAGCTAAACAGTTCGCTTTCCGTAATTTCGATGCATACCACGTGACCATCACTTGTTGGACGATGGGATAACATGAACAGACTGCGCTGGTTTGTACAGCTACGCTCTGAGGCGGAAAACGCTAGCGCCTGAATCGATTTAGTAGGACTCCCAAGCTTTTTGGGAGCTTGTCCGCTACAAGAATCGTTCCATTGTGTTAGTAGATTAGGGGTGAACCTATGCTACAGCATTAAAATCACTGAATTTCACTCTATCCGATAGCCGGTCACTCTCAAGTGCGCAACATCAACACCTTTCTGCGTATGGCACGTTCACTTCCTGTTCACTATTTCTACACTCTACACAGACTGACAAACGATTTGGTTTTATGGCTTTCGGCGTAACTGGTTGAAAGCATAAAGTCTGTCGCATTTCCTTCACCTGGCAGCACATATATAACGTTTTGCACTCTCACCTGCGTAAGTTTTACGCGTCTCGAGGGAGACTGGTGCAATCAGACGGACCTGGAACCAGGTGCGCTCGTGAGGTTAATTTCTCAGTCTGGCGTAAGCGGTACTACACTCCATTCGGACTACTGATCCAGCAATCTGCGAAAAAGTGACTTCGACAAGATTTATTCATCACGGAAAAAGGTTGAACCAGGTCAATTGAAACACTCTGTGCAGACAGAAGCCAGTTTCCAGCGTGTGGAGTCATCATTATCATTGTCAGCTGTAATAACCGCGTACTTGTCGTACAGTGGTTGTAGCTGCCGCAGTTTCGTTTTGGGGGGGAGG
>NW_008751860.1:586450-607266 GCF_000715545.1 Opisthorchis viverrini | reverse complement strand
GGGCAATGCTCCGAAGACATCGATGGTCAAACACTGAAAGTCTTTTGACGTCCTCGGCGTGCAGCGGCCAGGTTTCTGGTCCATATAGTAATATGGAGCGCACCGCAGCATTGTAAACTCGACCCTTGACAGAGAAGCTGATGTCACGCCTACGCCACAGGTGACGTAGGTTCGCAAAAGAGTTTTTGACCAAGAGGACATGTAAGAAACACCATGAAGCAATGGGATATTTTAACATTTTGGTCGATATTTCATCCCGGAAGTAAAGTCGTTCTATGTTGAAAATTCAGAAGAGGCTGTTTTATCCTTCTCAGCACTCATCAGCAGTGCGCAGCCCAACTGACTACTGATGGTTCTCTACAAACTGGCCACACTTCGACCGGATATGGCCTCCCTCGCTCTTGGCCGATAACCGGTTCCCTGTAAAATGCTACATGAATCGAGTGGGGATGTGATGACTTGACGAACGCCTCCTCGCCATAGAAGACTCCACATGAACTCTCGGTCAGTTTGCAGTGCTACCGAGCGAGCGCAGGAACTGTTTGGCGGTTGCCTACACCCATGAGACCTTGCTTTATGGGTTCATCGCGCTGCGGATACTCGAATAGACCATCCAAAAAAATCTAGCGGGACCCCAAATAGCAGGCGGGTCTATCCGTTCACAAGGATTAAGAAAGACCGTATCTCATGGACAACTGCTTGCCAATTATTTCTGGTCTGTAAGAACATTTGCACAGGCGATTACAAACTCACATGTTTTTGAGTTTATGGCATGAACCGTCGCGGAAACCGGTCTTGCTGAGACACTGGTATGCGACAAAGTGGATCGGTTTGAATCGTGATCTTTGTTCACCTAGCCGTTAACAAAATATAAAATTATCCCAATGTGCTAAAAAGCCAGAAACCCGTACGAATAACGAGGGATATTGAGTGAAACGATATTCGCAGTAGTATACACCGTTACACTGCTATTGACCAACAGGTGTTCGCGAGGTACGGCGACAAACGGATTCCACAACGTTACTGATACCCGGAGTCAGTCGAAAAGGCCGAGAAATCCTCCGGTGAGGACTCCTTCCAACAGTGTAGTGAAGGAAGGGCGACCGACAGAAAGTACAGTTGCAGCTCAAGACTTTCCGCTTTAAGTGACATAGTCCGCACACCTCAGGTTGATCTGCTGTCCGTAAGCATTAACTCAGCTTCACCTGACAGGTTGGTGCAGTCACAACCGACTGCCACACTTTTTGAATCTGAGTATGTTTGCACTTCAATTCATCGCAGCGCAGTGGTCTTCATCNATCATCATCATCATCATCATCATTCATCATCATATCATCATCATCATCAACTTGTCTAGATCGCAAAACAGTACAAATTTGATTTCAGTAGGCCCGAATCTGTCTCTGCGCTTTCTTTCATGGGGTCGCCACACGAAGCCATCGAGTGAATGCAAGTGAATGTCAGTCTGGCGTCACGATTGCCGCATGGACGGAGCTCGATTTTGAAAAAAAACAATTATGAGAAATCGAAGCGGTGCCACTGACTGGTTAACGGTGCGAATTGCAACCATGATTGTAGAATCCACAAAACCACTAGCTGGCGGAGTGAACGACCAGGAGGGTGAGTGTGGTTTCAGATAGTTTCTTCCCCACCAGAATGGAGCCTAAGCAAAAAGTATTTTTGCAGTCGATTTAAAAAGGACACTAGATATTCCGGTCAATAACTCTACAGGGTCTCATTGACTGAGTGATCTGAAATGCCGGATGGTCAATAGGTTGGATGGGAACGTGATTCATCCAATTGGACCGCCTGAACAAAACAGAAAAGCTATCCTGGATCAGTAAAGATGACCTCGTTCTGCAATCAAATTCTCTTAGTTGAGCAAATAGCCATCTCTGCTGGTGGACTGAGAAGTATATCTTGTTATTAGGTGAACCAGCTCCAAGCGTATTGGACTACATAACTGCCGATGGAATAACCGTTTTTTCGTTGAGAAAGATTTCATTGGTTGTTCTTCACTCGTCCTTGACAGATGAGTTGTATTCTTTGTATCACATTTTTGGCCCGCTTGTACGCGACAGTGATCACTGGAGCAGATGGCTAGCACTTTTCCTGGTTTGGCCAAGCGCACCAGACTATCAAGCGACTATCCAGATCGGGGTTCAGGGTAATAAGAAGGCATTAAGGGACTGTGGTCCACAACACCTGCCAAGGTGTACTTTCGGCTAGAGACGCCACTACAATGAACCCAGTCGGCGATCCGCATGGAGAGGTTATGTCTCGCTTCGATGCAGACAGACCGGAAGAAGTGACAACCAGAAACTAAGCCCACGACTGCAATTTTAGTTGGCAAGCTGTTGCGAAAATCTGTTTCCATAATGGAACAATAAAGAGATTTTCGCACGCACGAAAAAACGCAAAGCTATTTAGTTTCGCTGTGGCTTTTGTTCGAATGAAACCGGAAACGTGAACCTGTGAAAACACTTCCATATTATAATGTTCCCCTACTGGGTAGGTGTACTTCCTACTCAATCTTTGCACCAGACGATTTCGGTAACGTCAAAGGTTTGTGGCTTCTGGGTTTACGGTGAACGAAGGTCGAGCGTCGGAGCGGCAGTTTTTCTACCATCTCATTGGTGCATCCAATCAAACGATGGCTATTGGCAGAAAAGACAGACAGACAGGCATATTTTGCGATTTCGCACAGGCTTTCCTATGTGATCAACCATGTATTCACTTACTGTGTAGTCGATAGTACGAACCACTTTGAACCACGTTTAAATCGAAAAAACAGCATGGTAGCGTGAATTAAAAACGCCGATGTCTGATTCTGTTTAGTTTAAAGGCAAATCTTTGAGTGTTGTTCGTTTTTGTTGACCGGTCGTTGCTGAAGCGTAGCCATGGCAACAATCGGACACGATCCGTTTCAAATCACAACCCACATCACACACCTGCTGCCGTTAAAACCGTAGCAACAGCCCGCCGTCGCCAATCACAAAATCAGCTGTTTTCTCCTGGTATCGAAGCTTTGAGGAAAAAATACGCCAGGCCTACTCTGCGTCCCGAAAACTTTGCGATAGGAACGCGGTGCGAAGCGAATGCAGTCTGTATGGGTTTCCGCCCGAAAGAATGTTGCGCGCTCGCCTCATTTTGACGCAGCAATCCGCATGAAGGATGACTGCATCTATTCACTCGAGTTTCAAAATGACGCAACATGTCGATATCTTCATAAAGGGAACCACTCACAAGGTTACTGAAAACTCTTCGCTCTTCTTGGGGCTCATCACGTGGCGCAGTCCCCGAGTTTTCGTAAACCTTATGTTCTATTTGAATTCAGATTGCACTGTTTTCGAGAAATACACTCATATGCAAATAAACTTAGTTTTCAAGAGAGATATTACTGAATCTCTGGCCCCAAGAAGGGCGAAACCTATCATGGGCTGTCGAAGAGCTTTCAGCAGTTGAGTAGTTTCCTTAGTGAGTAGTTTCCTTAGTGGAAATATACTGCGATATCTCGAATATCGTGTCAACTGAATCATGAGGCGGTCTGTGTGCAGCCCATCAAGTTGTAGAGTATCATAAACGAGGGATTCAATTGAGTCTCTCGTGAAAACCAAAGTGACTTGCAAATGAGTGTGTTTCTCGAGAATGCCGTTATTCTGTCCCAGTGAGAAAGATTTCTGAGGATTTATTCAACCTTGTCAACGCCTCCCAGAATTGTTTATTTCCACTCTTGATGCACTGTCAGCATCATACGGTTTCACCAACAATGAGGATGAATCGAGATTCCGTTCTGTCAAAATATGCTTACGCGGCGATCATTCAGGATGAAGCCCGGGGTTAGCCCGTTCCCCGTGACACAGAGACAATAGCTGAAGATGGTGCAACTATTCCAGTCGCGCATCTCTCATGATTGTACGGTGTCAACCCTGTTTCCATCCATGTGGGTCTCGCCTGCACTCAATGTAATCATCAACTTTCTCCCACTGTGGAGTGTTTTCCACATGGACCCGGGAGAGCATCCATGACAGAGTGTATATTAATAAAGCGCATTGCAACAGACTTCACCTTGTTCCTACGCTGTGGTGGCGGTCAGTGGTCTGTTCAAAATCCGAAGAACAAAAAGGTCATATGGTCGCTTGTGACCTTGTGAATGTAAAGTTTAATTAAAACTGTTTGCCTTTAACAACAACAAAAACGGACAAGACAGAACCGAAAAATTAGCTTAATTAAGAGAAATGAATGGAAACTTTACTCATCCTAGTGGGAACTAGACAGGTAGGACAGAATCCAGTAAAACTGCCTGCGCTCAGTAGCGGTTCGTAGAAACTGTTGTCTCTTAGACTCTCAACTCTTGAGGAACAAGCATTTGTTCAAGATAATCGGAAAACACGACTTTCACGTGATTGTCGTTTGACCAGGTTGGAGCAGCGCCTGGTGGACAAGAGGGTGGAGAGAAGCTGTCGCTTTTTTTACCAAAAAATAGTGCGCATGTTTGTTGGAAATGTAAGGTCCTATTCCGGAAATCCGTTAAAAACGGGACTTGCCCTCCAAACATCCGAACAACCAACCAGCCGGCTATGGACAATGCAACAAACCTTGCAAGACGAATGAACCTAACGAGGGTTTCTTGCGTACAAAACTATCGAAGATTCAAATCAGGCTTTTTTCCATACTATGAAGGAATTTGGGCTGTGCTAAAGGGCTGTTTGTGAAGCACTGTATCGTTGTTCCATGCAGTGCATATCTCATAAGCACCAGGGGCACGTCACTTGCCAGATGACTTTGAAATGTTCTGACGAGCCCTAGAGCCAGAGAGTATGTGCCGGAAATAAAAAAACATCACAAGTCAAACGGGCCTTCTGTCTGATTGAGAAGTCATCAATCAAACAACCAATCAAAGCCGGGTCACGTGACCCACAGTTCTAGAGTGAAGGATAAATGTGAGTTAGTCACTGCTGTTCAGCTGCGAATAGTATTCACACTTCTATCCGAAATACTATTGGTTTAAAAATTTCCATAAAGTGTACCGGTGAGCTCCAGATCGGAAAGTTCAAAATCTCTGCACTAACTTTGATATTTGGAACTGCATTTAAACCGAAAAGGGATAAGTTCTGTTTCAGAAAGAAGTGAGTAAATCACCCGTCACGCGGTAACAAGAAAACGACTTTGTCGAGAGACATGGTTACCACCAGGCGCTGGTTAAGTCATTTATCTTCGGTTATCGTGACAGAAATACACCTTTGCAATGTGCGGGTAAGGCACAAGTGGATTAAAATTAGACGGCTGATCTCACTCGCTTGTTGCAGTAGACAAACCTTAGTGTTGTTGGTCGACTGATTGAGATAAATAGTGCAACACAAAAGCGATGCCAGTCTGTCGTTACGGTCAGCTGCTTCTCAGATTAGCAGTACTGATCGGCTGGGTTTAACCGTCGATTGATCAGCTCTGGTTCTCGCCGGTTAGGTTGCGTGGCATCACGCCCTCGTTGACGGTTTATGTGAGTTAACGACCGGTGCCGAATTAGGTGAAATACAGGCGGGATTCCCAGAACATTTCCGTAGGAGAAGTTTGTTATTATCAATTCTTCTTAGCTCGCATGAGTGTCATCGTGTGGGAACACCTTATACAAAGCAAAACAGTTCTACGAAGATCTCAAAAGGGTTTCACAGCTGAATTATTGATTGAACAAAGCCGAACCAAGGTGAGTATAAAGGTCTCTGGGGATCCAAGGGTGGTCAGCCAAACGACACATGGAAGAAACGGACCTGATTGCGGAAACTCAGTGAAGCTGTTCCACCCCGAGGATGTCAAAGGAGAGTAGAATTTCTCTGTTACCTCTGGCAAAGTCGCGGAATCGAGCTTGATCCACCTTCTCGTTCCTAAAGTGGCTGGTTTACTTTCTAAGAATGAACATCCTAGTAGCAGTAGCCTCTGCTATTTTTACCAATAACCAGTCACACCATAAACAGATGGGGGAATCAGTATGACTGTTAAATCACCACGAGCATTGTGTGGCACCTTTTTTGCCGATAAGTAGTAGCTTCCAACTTCGTCACTGCAGGAAAACGACTCAGAATGTCCCGAGTATTTGCTATCCTCACAGCGTACAGGGTGTCACAAAATATGTTGACAAAAAGTCAAGGAAGACAGTGAGCTTCTATCACAAGTACAAAACACGTTGATGATAAGTTGAGTTGGCCACCCCAACCACGATACATTTTGTTGTTTGCGGGGAAGGATACGGCAAAATTTGCTCAGTGGACTGCAGTCAAACAGTTCAGCCAGAGCTACCCGGTCACGTTTGCCCCGAGAAACTCGTTACAACAGGTTACGACTCATAGAACTCGAATGCGTACGACCGGAGCACAAAAAGCGAGACACGCTGAATGAACCGGTAACGAAGAAATCGTCCCTAAAAGTGAATTTTAACACTTATAATCTACTGATGGGCAAGCGGAACACAGGATTGCATGGGTAGCCGAATGAATTAGGGATGGCCTCAATCCTTGACGTTAAGCACCGAAAGGGTGCTACAGCTTAAAGAACGCAGTTTCCGAAGACTTATGGAAAGATCGTTGCACAAGAGATGCACAGCATCGAGTAGACCAATTTTAAGTGCCCTATTGAGTATATTAGATCAATTATGGGGAATAGATTCAACCAAGGCGCCCCTGATAAGCCCATACCAGTCAGCTGAGAGCTTGGAGGGATAGTTCACGGAACAAACAAGAGCAAAAGGAGAGGCACCTCTTGTTTGCCATTTACAACAGGAGACGTTCCAGCGGAATATTGCAAAGGTCTCTGCAAGCTGATAATGGTTGGCAAATGATGCGAGGAACTTCTTTCCAACGTTTGGTGTTTTGGATGTTCTAAGCTAACCATGCCGGGAGGTTGTTCGACTTGAAGAAATGATAAATGGAAGGGGCGCTGTTCGCTGAGACAGACGTCACTAATCCGGTAATCTACTGACCGCTCTGAATTAGACGCGCTGCCGTCCCTGGTACGAACTTATTTCCGGGTTTTTGCGCCCTCGGGCATAAGAGCTAAAAACTGAGGATAATTTCAAGAGATTCCAGGGAATAGCTGCTTTACGCTAAATGTAGAAGAGCTTCTTGCGCCTGAGAAATTTCTTCAATGAAACAAACCAACGCTAGGGAGCTGAATTACAGCAGACCAAAAACAAAAGCAAAAAACAGGCACCTGAGCAGATAACTAACCAATAATGCATCGCACAATGACATGGTGCAAGCAAACCAAAAGCCAGACCCTACGAGAACGTTTTCTCCTCAGAAGCACCAAAACATCGGGACAGAGTCGTAGTAAGTAGGGTTGTGGCAGGAGTTGATCAAGTACACGCATTCAGCTATTTGCCTCTTAAAGTGGACATAATCAGCTACCTCGCATATGCGAATCCTCTCTCAAACCCAATCGATAGCGTCACTTTTTGTGCAGTGAAACGAACACAGAACGCTACTCTTTCGCATCGAGTTGGGCGCTATCCGGAAAAATCGACCCTTCGACTGGTAGCGCCAAATTCTGTTGTTTAAAGAGATGTGTATAACTCGGTGCCAACACATACTGATACCTCTAGTGATAGAATCGATATCGGACTGGAAACTTGAATATGTTTCACACCTGCCGGCTACCGAGCCTGTATCATCAATAAACCAGTATGGAGTGCTTCATCTTCATCGTCCCGACTTCCCACAAAGTGGAAAAAATGGATTTAAATATGGACAGAAAAGCTGATCCTGTTGACGCGTTTGATCATTTGATCCTTTTCTACAGGTGACAAATTCCAACTGAGTTGTGTTCACTCAACTACTCTTCCTGTACTTTGCATCCAGAAAAAACCGTTTGCATTTTTCGGTCATCCAGCTTTCAACTATTCACTGTTTTATTGTAATTGCTGGTATGAATAGCTGTGATTTAAGCGGAGAGTCGGTTTTAAAGAGTAGCGAATGCGCTCACCATTAAAGACATCCCATAAATTGTGTAAGCGATTGGGGATTATCTTCTGCGTGGAGTTTTGGTGTAGTTAAGAGAAGACCTATGTGCGCTTGAGCGAAACCGCACTCAGATTATGGGACAAATTTTATGGTGTTCATATAGAACACACTGGTAAGAGCAAGGGTCGGAAACGTTTTTATGCCGCGGCGAGAGGAGTTTCATGTTACCCTTTATTTTTCTGGAAAGGCGCAGTAAACGTAGAACAGAGGTCTCGCGGAGAGAAAACTCTTTGGCGATTTGTTATAGAAAAAGTGTCCTTGGATGGAACTTTGTAGTTTATAAATGGAAAGTGTTCTTTGTAACGCACTTCTCATGGGGTTGCCGAAAACTCGTCGACAGCCAACGACCGGTTTCGCCCTTCTTGGGGCTCATCAGGTAGGCGCAGTTCCGGAGTTTTCGTAAAGCCTATGTTTTATTTGAAACCAAATTGCACGAACTTAGCGACTGAAACACGAGGCGGCCTGATGCAGCACATTCAGTGGCCTGGTAACATCACAGACGGGAGATTCGGCTGGGTTCCGGGTGAGTCTCTCAAAAAACCAAATTAGTTTGCAAATGAGTGTATTTCGCAAAGTGTCCTTCGTTCGACAGATGAAACAGTGTTAAGATTCAGTGAAACAAAACTGATTTAGCTGACGTATTTTGATCTACGTCCGCTGAATGTGTCAACTTCAGAGTAGAAAATGGCAGCACGATAGTGGAGTTTTATCTCCGAAAATCTAATGAGCAAAGCGACTGCCACTGCACTACTTTGACTATCCATGTTGACTTAACGGAATTATCACGTCCAAACCGGCCTGACCCCTCGAAACGAGACCAAGCTGTATTCAACATGCGTTGATATATCACCTGTTCGGATTTCATTACCGGCAACGATGTGGACTTGTCATAAAAAGCTCCTCCGTTTCACGGAGATTCGCTGATTATATCACCTGGATTTCTTGATGAGACGTCGGTAGCAAAAGTGTCTAGCACAGCGAACGAACCGAAGGCGTTATTGGTTTTCAACACCAGAGGGGGTTGACTATCGCTGGATTGATTGCTTTGAGAGAAGCATTGTGGCAGATGGGCATACGAACTAGTGAACACGAACAAAGATGTGTACTCATCCCACAAATGTGGTCTCAACTAATAGAACTTCTTGCTCTAGAGCCGTTAGATGTTAGATTCAGTTCGGTGTGCAATCGTGTGCTGTCACGAACACCGACACTTTTGCGTAAGAAGACTATTTCTGTTGGAGACGTGGTCAATTTTTGACGTTCAGTTGCTCACACAGTCTCAAAGCTGGCTTTGTACAGCCAAGGGGTGCCTATCAGTGCATAATAAATGAAGTCTCAAGGTTGCCTGCTCGTGCAACGTTTCATTTCACACACGAGAACCTCGCCTACAGCAGCCCGAGTTTCGTAGGACGTGAATGCGGAAAACTGACTGCTGTACGAATCAAGGGATTTCATTGCTTTTCCATCTGTCTTTAAACTCAGCCAATCTGGTAACGTACTCACTTGGCCCAACGAGGCGTTTGTGTCGGAAGCGAGACATTGCTCAGCTGTGACACCACAGATTATTTACCAAATCGTTCGGAAACGATGACTACTCAGTAGGTTTTGTACTAATCAGCGGGTCTAGTTTTCACATGCACCCAAATTCACTTCGGGGTGAGGTAAACCAAAGGTCAGTTTATAGAAACGACGTTGCCTGAAGTGCGAGCGAACGCTTGAGGATTGACAAAGAAACAGAAATTCGTGGATAAAGCGCGCGTGGCAGAAAAAATCCAAACCTATTTTTCTACAAAAACCAAACAATCTCTTCGAAAGCTATTCCTTCTCTGCTATCCCGAGCAAAAAGAGGAAACTTTGATTTTGTCAGATGGGGAAATATTACACGCCGGTCCGTGTCAATTCCAACCACTCTCACTCTTGGTCGAACACACGAACACAGACATCAGGTAAGAGATATCAGTAGGTGTACATCAGTTCAACTAGATTTACGCACCCGCTACTACACCGAATAACAAAACACAACCGTAATACCAGTTCCAAAAAGAGTACTAACGATCGTCATCCCAGATTGATGTAGCAGATTAATCCTGATGTGTTTTTTCTCTCGAAGGGCAAAACATCTTCTGGTTGGCCAGATTCTTTCCCTCAAGGGAGCAATTTCGTAGCAAACGTCTTCTGAAGAGAGGATGCGTGCATGCATGCATTTGTTTGTTTGTTAGTTAGTTTGTTTACTTAAGCTGGAAAATGAAACTGAGCTGGGGAGTCACGTGACGTGAACTGGTAGTACACCTGTTACCAGCATACAAGGGAGTGAACAGAACCATGGGAGGTAGGGGGACGGGAACTTTTGAAGACCGGTTGATGAATGGGGAACGGTTCTCATCAAAGCGTTGAAGACTTATGGAGAGAAGCGGACAGTGTAAATGAAGTGGCTATCACACGGATCGGTCATTTCCTGCTAGAGGTAAGATTTTCACTAGTTACCAAAAGATAGCTGCAGAGGGGTCCATTCAGTCATGCTGAAATGGCCGTAAACTGTTTCATACCACTCTAAATTTTAAGCCGCAAATCTGGAAGAACTGTAATAGACAACCGACAACCTGACAGAATGGACATAATGTCGCTTCTGTGAGCGACTCCACTGAGGCACACTTGAGGTTGAACCAATGTGGTAGAAAGATTTGCGATCTGTGACCCTTATTCACAGTACTGATCGGTCATAGGTGACGGAAACGCATGGTAATCGAACATTAACTAGAGTTTGAGTTTGCTTCTCCCCATGGGTTCATGAAATACGTATTGCTAATGATTTTCACAGGGGGATGAGGCAGTTTCGTTATCCGCAAACCGATAAGCCGCATACAACCAGTGTTAGTCACCTTGGGGAGCCTGTGAGTACTGGTATCTTACAGAGGACATGAAACGTAACTGATTCCCTAGTGGTTTGCGGTCCAACATTTCCTGGGCGGACCGCTAACTAAACGTCCAGTTGTTGTGCCCTTAGCCTTAAAAAGTATATTTTATGTCTTCGGTCACAAAACAACACGTGTGAAAGAAGGCCAGCGAGGGTTAATTTGAAGGCCCTATGCAGAGATCTGAACCCGAGTCGAAAATGATGCCAAATCAGTTCCGGTGACGGCTTTTCGCTGCAGCATGATCTTTAGGTTTACTGGATGTACCTCACTGAAGTTCTATTACGCAGACATCAATATGGTAGTGACCAAAACCACGATTGGATGTACGCGTATCACCAGAAGCAAACAGTAGAGCACGGTGTCATAACCCATAACGACGAATTATGTTCAGCAGCACTCAGTCTCCACCTGTCTTGGGAGGGAAAAAGTGATTCGAGCCACTTGATTCGTACTCCCAGGAATGCAACGCCGGACAGCAAAAGAAGAATTTGAATAAAATGACGACGCGCACTCATTGGCTGACAGAGTTTAAGAGGGGATCTGAAATCCCAAAGCCTTACTGGTGCTTGTGCACTTCATCCCATCTTTCTATGGCAACCAATCTGTAGGAACCGTCATTTTTGGCGGGTTCTGTCCGGTTCTCAGCGGACAAATTTCATGTGCAGCACATTTATCCCCTTGTTACACTTTATTCTTAAAAATTCATCGATGAGGACGAATACAATGCAATTTGCCGAGAATCACAGAGCCATGACATACTTCAGGATGTCCGTTCCTCCAGAGTGTTCATTTTCGATTAGTCTCGCCTGCGATTCTGAAGATATAGGATTTTCTGTTCGTTTGGCCAGAATAAAAGTGTTCAGGTCTTCCCTTACAGCGTGCCCACCATCTTAGCCTCAGGCTAGGATCTATGCAGTCAATGGTGCGCGCAGGGTCCTGCATCGTTTGATTCCGTTTGGTTGCCAGATTACATTTCTGGACAGAACAATGGTGCAGTAGTGTCCGGTCAGACGACAAAACACTATATGTTGGACTGTTTTTGGTTAGGGCGCCGCTGCTGTTTGTTTCGGGGTTTTGAGACGTTTCGGGGAAGCAAACAATTTTGCAGACCAGCTGATTGCAATGGGATGGGAGAATATTCGAAAAATGTACCTCCTTACACCCATAACACCGCAGTGTAGATACAGCCGAAATCACGACTAGTCATCCAACGAATTGATGCAAACTAAGAAACATCCAGAATCTCGTGTCTCTATCCTTTTCAGAATCCATTCCCGGAAAGGGTAGTTAGGCACGTCCTGATAAAGTAATCTGAAGATCTACTCAGGATGACCGGTGAAGGTAATAGCAGAAATGGAAAGTGTGCATTGAGACGAGGACATGGCATTATTATCACTAACATTTTTGGGCAATCAAAATTCAGCCATTTCTGGCCTTTGACGCCAAGTTTTCATGTTCCAATCTGGAAATTCCTCATCAACTTCGCGGATTGACGGAAAAACCAATGTAGCCAAGATGTAAAAGTATTGCTTTTGTGTACACCAATCCATATCAGTCGTACGTATGTCAAACAGTGGGATCGATTAAAACTGATAAACCGGAGAGTAGTTTTCTTAAACAATAGTCCAGCGCCATTGTAACCAAGGACGAAAGCGGCGACCACTACTAGCCCACTATTGTATACCAGGAATAATATCGTACATACTGATGGACAGTAGAATGCCTTATGTAAATTCGAACTGGTGACGGTACCGGATATCGGCCAGTTTATGGACGGGGTGGGCCACCGCTATTCCGTGAGCCGCGAAGCTTCCAAACAACCGGACGTGTCCAATATGTCAAACAATGTAATCACTACAAGTACGGATAAAAAGCACCGAAGTTACAAGATGTTAATCAGATTTGACCCAAATGCGGAAGTACTTTTTTGCTTTGCCTCTTGGGATGGATGAGGAGCGCGACTGAGTTTCATCGCTGTGTTCGATCCGTACTGACCAAGGTAGACCAAGAGGTCCACAGTGCCGTTGCCGGCTTGACATAGTCAAAACACAAAGCTAACGGCCGGTCCGATATCCGGGTTTTAACAAAACCATTGTGTTTGAAACGCAACTCGGCTACCCCTGAGCTATTCATACCTACAACAGCGATGGGAAGTGTTACTTTTGTGCAAAAGCGAGCATAACCGGTGGATTAGCGTCTCAGATTACCACTGTCCAAGAAATTCTTCTGAATCAGAAGTCCCGTCAGAGTCTATGTCGTTTCTGTTTTCTTCACCTAGGGAACGTACAAGCACTTCTATCAAAACCGACAGACAGCATTACAGCAAATACTGGAGACGTTTCTGGACAGCCTGTATCGCTCCGCGGGAAAGAACATCACCCACTGTGTATTCAAATGCTAATTTGCATAGACACAATGGAGATACAATTATCTATTTTTGGAGCAGTTGCAGTCAGACGCTTGTCTTTTTTGTCCCCCTGGCATAGGGCAGTCAAGATAGAATCTCGCTTCGAATTTCGAGGCTGCTTGAATGACAATCTCTTACTGAAATCAGTCTGAATAGATTTTGGGGTGAACGTTCCTCTAAGTTCCACAAAATCTAATTAGGATATTCTTGGAGCACTTGCTTTTGTGAACAGGTTCTCCGGACTTTTCTCCCAATCTGAAACCTGACAAAACAAAGCATCTATCAGCACTTAGGTCGTTTGATGTTCACAAAGTGCGAGGGCAAATAAGTTTTGTTTTCAATCCCGTCAAAGGAAACACAAGTGTTCACGCTCCATTACCGGTAGTTTCCTCCAAAAAAGACAGCATGTAGAAATACGTACGTCCTGTGAAAACCGCCGGGGATTGTTCTGCTTGACCTGAGGCCCAATATGGGCCTCCTTATAGGATCTAACTTGTGGTGAACACAGTGCCGTGGTCAGTACAAACTTCTCTGTTAGGAGGTTGGTTAGATCCAGTCCATGTTGAAGCCCTTAAGGCGTAGCCGGTCGACAGTTCTGTATTTAAGGTGCTCAACTTTTTATTAGGTTTGGTGTCCGTACGTGTTTGTGACCATGCAGTTTCTATCTCATTGACCAACAAATCTGAAAGAATAATTAACATTTTACCTGACCAGTTTATTGATGTAACGCTGGCACGGGGTGCTAGAACAGCCTTTCAATACAACCTATTGGATCAGTAGGCGGAACAGGTCGACCTCACTTCAGTACTATTGAGGAGCCCAAAGCAAGGAGCAGCTTTATCATGAAGGAGACTACTCACAAGGTTGCTGAAAACTCTTCGACAGCCCACGACAGGTTTCGCCCTTCTTGGGGCTCATCAGGTAGGCGCAGTCCCCGAGGTTCCTTAAACCTTATGTTCTACGTGAACCCAAATTGGACAGTTTTCGAGAAATAAACGAGAGATTCAGTCGAGTCTCTCGTGAAAACCAAATTGATTTGCAAATGAGTGTATTTCTCAAGAACCACCTTATTTTTGTCAACTTCGTCGGATCGCAGTTACCTAGTGGGACCGAACTGGATTCGGGCGAGCAAATTTTGTCATATCCGCTTTTTGTTTCGACGACGTAACCCAAGCTGATGATTGCAGGTGTTTTTTCTGTTACACGGCTGTGTCAAATGAATCCGCAAAAATCTTGCTGAGAAGGAATGGCAAAATTGTGAGGGGAGCGATAAAGGGCGCTGAGAAGCACGCAATAATACCCTGTTCGAAGCTACAAGGTCCTTCCGGATTGTAAGGGGGAGTACATTCAGCTGGATGGCTTGCTACTAATACTAATACCATTAGTAATACTGATGAGATAATCGTCCGGCTGTAGGAACGCTTGGGTGTCTAGCTGTCGTGTCACTCAAGGGAATAACCAGGGACGGGATACTGTCAGGCTGCCAACCTTAAACAGGCGCAGTCGAGATGCTGTAGTCAGGTGAGAATCAAGTACCTTTGGGTCACAAAGTTCGTGCTTTAACTACTGAGCTACCTCGAGCCGAGTGGTTATGACCAGGTTCAAACTGTTAGGAATCCCGTGAAGGAACATCAAGGACCACTCTATCCGCATATAAGAATCAGTTCCTAGAATTTGGTGCAACCTTTGCGACAGGAGTTGCACACACTATCTTCTCAATATTCATAGATTATTTTCCCTTGATAACCAATTGTTTAGGTGGCTCTCATCACTGGATATCAGAATGATCACTGACAGTAGTATCTTTATAGCCTACGCGCTACACACCTACAATGAAAGAGCAACGGACTGAAAGGCAGTAGTCGATCTGGTGTTGAGCCGGTTTGCAGCCACGTCGCCCCCTTTGGAGGGTGGTAAGTTTCATGGTAAAAATTTGCAAAGGGGTCGGTCGCATCAGCAGTGTCTTGTGCCAAATGTTCCATGGGCTTTTTCCAGATGGTTCACTCTGATATTTCCTCGTGGACGAAATCGATGACAGCAAACATTCCTCAATTTAGTGACTGGCAGAGCGGAAAAATCAAATTTCCAAGCAAAATGGGACATTTTGCTTGTACAATACTTACCATTTCCCTGTCATCCAAGACATCAATCACTTTGTCATCCCAGTCGAGCAGACCTCCATCACGTGCCAAGGTCAAAGAGTCCACCTGACAGACTCCCAACTCATTCGCTGTGCTCAGCACTCCCGGATCAATAGAGTCGCCGGAATCTGGCTTGTCATCACGTGTACGGCGCAGACCCGTTGCGGAATTCTCCAAGCTTCTTGCCTGGAATTTAAAAAAATTGCACCATTACAACACCTTCTGAAGGAAGCTGAAAAACACAACCAAATCCAAACCAGCAGCGTTCTACAATGTCTCTGGACAGTGAGTAGATTCAAAGACGCCAACCGCTTCCGTAACCCGTCAAACACTGTATTTTCTCACAACCAAAGTTCAACAAGTTATTCGAGATATCGCAGTACATTTTCATAAAGGAGACTACTCACAAGGTTGCTGAAAACTCTCTGACACTCCACGACTGATTTTGCCCTTCTTGGGGCTCATCAGGTAGGCGCAGTCCCCGAGGTTCCTTAAACCTTATGTTCTACGTGAACCCAAATTGGACAGTTTTCGAGAAATAAACGAGAGATTCAGTCGAGTCTCTCGTGAAAACCAAATTGATTTGCAAATGAGTGTATTTCTCAAGAACCACCTTATTTTTGTCAACTTCGTCGGATCGCAGTTACCTAGTGGGACCGAACTGGATTCGGGCGAGCAAATTTTGTCATATCCGCTTTTTGTTTCGACGACGTAACCCAAGCTGATGATTGCAGGTGTTTTTTCTGTTACACGGCTGTGTCAAATGAATCCGCAAAAATCTTGCTGAGAAGGAATGGCAAAATTGTGAGGGGAGCGATAAAGGGCGCTGAGAAGCACGCAAACAATAACCTTGTGAGTAGTTTCTTGTATCAAAATTCAACACCTTTTCCGCCTTTTTTTGGCAACTTTTTGACTTTTAAGGCCATAATGGGACTGTAATTATGACGTCAGATTGCATCAGACTATAAGGCCATACACAGCGCCACAGCTCACGCTCCAATTGTTATTCCAGCTTCCCCATCCTATCGAGATTGGAGCAGCTCGACTTCAGCTGAAAGCTGACTTAACAGCGTAAACAAACCATTACACGTTACAACTACCTTGAGTGCTGTAAGGCAAGATCTCGACCGTCGATATTCCATTTTGCAAATTCAGGGGATTTAAACGCAAACCATCAGCGACTCGAAAATTTTTGCCGGGATGAGGCTTCAAACAACCGTTTGGCCGTATAAAAGAGCACTTGTTGGGTGAAAGAAAACGATGCACGCAATTCCGACTGTTATTAGTCCATCAGTGTAAATAGACCAGTTTAGGTAAACTCCCTGGGTATATGCCTCATTGAGGTCTCATGTTGATCCCAATTTGTGCTGCCATTTGGTCGGCCTAAAGATTGCACAAATTATACTGGTGTTGATAAAAATAAATGTTTAGTTTTCCAACACTGTTGTGTGCCGCTGAGTCCGGTGGACAAATTTTCTTTGTTTAGTGTTGCTGAGAACTCTTGAGGAATATCGGTTGAGCCGCTCGTCCACATCACCTAAATTTGTAAATAACCGTTTAACTCTACACACGGCCTTAGTCCCCCCGGTCACCTGAGAGGTCACAGATTCAATGCTCATGGTGTGAGCAAGATAGAGATAGGCATTCCAAATCGTGCGCAGTACAAATATGTCATCAGCTGGGGTTGTTGCTGTTGTACGCCCACGAGCACGCTTTATACTGAAGATCATGTGAATGAAAGCGATACCACATGCAGTCAAAACGCTAATAATCGTTGTCGCCGAGTCTCGCCTCTTTTCCAAACAATGCATGCGACATAAAAATTGTTCAGTCGTTACATCCTTCCGGTGGCCTAACTGCCATGCCACCCAAAGGAGGCACGAAGGCGGGAATACTGCCAGATTGCCCAAGCCTAGACAGAGAAAGTCGAGAGGTAGATGTCAAGTTCGAAACACGGACCTTTCAGTCAGTAAAGTAGAGCCATCCCGCCTGCGGCAAACACTTCTGACAAGTCTTCACCTGTTGACTGGATAACCAATCCATTTGTTTCCTACATGATATGGAGCAAATGTGTTCAATTCACTTGTGTCTTGTGGGATCATCTCGTGGGTTGGCATGAATTATTGATCACCAGTGCTGCGATTTATTCGCTGTCGCAATAGCAGAAATAAAATGCAAAGATTTCAGTAGCGTGATTTGTGATCAGCAGCGAACAACAACAATGCGACTACTACCGGTAATTTGCGATTATTTTCAACCGGTGTGCTTTTGAATGTGTAACGGTGATCTCAGGACCAGAAGAGTTGCTTGCGCGGTGATAGAGTAACTGTTCAAACTAATCACCGTTTTCGAAAATGGTGTTGAATCGGAGAGATCGATCAGATGATGACACGTCAATTTTTGTGACAAAACCAATGGTCTTCAGAGTTCCGTTCAGATGATTTTGAGTGAACAATGTGACATAAAATCGGGGGCGGAATATTTCTGCCTCATTCGTGCACAATCTCAGTCACTGACTGGAAACGGCCTATCTCAAATCAACCTACCCATGTTGCCCAAACCTATGCTGTACGTCCCATTTCACAAATATATCGCTCGCCTACAATACTGCCAACTTCTCTACGCTTCATGCTATTGGATGGGGTGTAAAGTTATCGCTTTCCGGAGACCTATAAAGCAGACTTGGACACGGTAGCAAAGTACACACAAAGATACATCTGAAACCAGCAACGGATCCTTTGACATCCTACACCCCCACGGAACACATCTCTCCATGCCGAGTGGCTCAGGTCGGTCCGTTCAAATTCCTACTGTAATTCTTATGAACTGCATTTCTATTAATCTATTCTAGTTGTTCAAATTTCAACAGGACTGAAGAAATACATGTAAGGGTATGGTTCCAGATGGGTTTGTAGCACGGCAAACTTTCCGTTTTGACAGAAAAACTCCACCAGACCAAGTGACTAGGTTACTAGGTTGGCCAAGTGTAATTGCAGTAATGCCTCAGCTCAGTCTTCGGTCTGAAACTTTCAAGCTAGCGTTTTCGACAAAACAGACCAACAAAGCTGTACAACGTGTATTACCCGCTCAAGACCAGGTCAAAACACATATGCAACGCATTGTATTTGAAGTGTACAAGGGTGAGAACATTCCGGAAATTCCGACGCCTTGACGAGGCATCGGCAACCGGTATTCGGCGGATGCGGAATTATGATTGGTTATTGGGTCCATCCATTCGGCGAATCAGGCTTTGATGCTGGACCGGCAAGCGGTCCGATGTTCAGGCCAACCGGAGTAGCACCTAGCTGCGGTTCTGGTACAGAATTCTGCCGAACACGAAGTGTTAGGTTAGACGAAGAACCAGACTCCCGGGTGAAGACCACCTTGGGACGAAGCAAGCACTTTTCAGAAACCACGTCACCACAGACAGAAGAGGAGAAATTTACCTACTCAATCTCCAACTGATGATGTCATCTTGACTGTTTGCAATCCAACCACCAAGTTTGGTGCCTAAATCTTACGGTCAATGGGTCTTTCTTGTGGGTATTCATTTGAGGCAGGTCTAACTCATTTTAAGTGGGCGAGAATCCAACAGCTGAAGCCACCAACGAAAACGATCTATTCGCATAGGTCATCGTTGCAGAGGGAAATCCAGTACCATGCCAGTACTTCGATATCCTGGCATGACACTGGCTCATGCATGAAGCCACCAAACCAATCCCAGTGTGACCACAGCTTTGAGCTCAGTCACAGACTATACTTCAATGCCTCTCTCTCTCCCATTTGGTGCGTGGTCAACAGCGGGGTATGACATCCAACAAAGAGGCAACATCAAGGACAACAGACTGTTCCACACTGTTAGCTCCAACAAGTCCCAGAAGAAGAAACGTCCAGCAGATGACCGCTTTTTATCTCGCTACCCTATAATTCTGCATTGACGAACCCCACATCATTGTGTATAGATTGAGGTCGCCTTAATGCTGCTATCACACTGATGAATTGTGTTCATCTTGAAATAGTAAAAAAACATTGATTAAGTTTAATATTGTCCAGCCACAGATGGGACAGTTCCCAAATCATTTTCGGGACAACGGTGGCGGTGTTGTTTTCCACACACACACACACACACACACACATACAAAAACTTGTTTCTCCAAACCGTGGATAAAGTAAACTATGCGCTAGGTTGAATAAACATTCCACTGGTTTATGCACCAGACTCAGAAAAAAATACAGGTGATAAAACCGGTTTGAATAAAATGAGAAATAATCGCATAAGGCAAGGTTAAATGTAAGTACACACTTCCAAATGCACAGCAACACGAATTGCTGGGGGGAACGAAGTTAACAGCAGCATCAACACAGATTACAACAAGTGAATCCGCCAAGGGTCCAAAGAGATTTTTGATGACTGCATACAAGCCGGTCTCAATCAGACCGATTTATCTCAACTGTCTTAGAAGACTCGTAACCGCATGGGGTGTGTGCAATGAGGGAAAAACTACTAAGAAGATTGAACAAGTAGTGATAGGGTGAGGTAGCATTAGGGAGTGCATGAGAATCAGTTGAGTTCTGGGGAAGACAGACTGCAAGAAAATCCTAACGCCGTGGTAACCTATTATTTTTTCAGCATTCCCAGCTCATTTCAAACGTCAGGTTTGCATCCCAAAAGCCATATAATGCATTTTCAAAAGGTGCACACTTGACAATGAACTGGTTTGAAACAGAGGACTGTAAAAATGGATAATAGACCGAAACTGTTACCCAAAAGCCCGACCGTATTTGGCTGATGGGTTCTGATGAAAACAAAGGTGATGTTTGGGATTTTCGAGATCCGACCACTTCAGTATTTTCTGCACTATCATTCACGGACAAGTTTATTATTAGAGAGCCAGATTTATTAGCCGATAAGCACCTTACTTGGTCATTTTGAGCGGCAAAAAATTAATCGATATAGCACTGATTTTCGGACATTCTGTTTGCATTGCTGGCCGAAAGGTCATGAGTACTTTTCTGAGGTTTACATCGGTGCAATTCATTGGTGATTTAGGACGTTCTTTCATCGGTCCGTCGGCGAACATTAAGGCTGTATTCAAACAAGACAACTTTATGAAGTATGGTACAAAATAGTAAATTGTGTTGAAAAAAAGCTGGGACTTGCTGCCACTTAAGAGTACACACTAGTGACGCTAAACTGACAACGGTAGAAAATTGCGGCACATCTGGTGAAGATGAGGCACTGAACGGAAGTGCGGGAATCCATTAGCAAGGTACATACACCGCATTCGTGTTTCGTCCGTGGTCAGAGCAGACCGAAGACCGATTAGGTGGCTGAGAGCTT
>NW_008751860.1:543426-586068 GCF_000715545.1 Opisthorchis viverrini | reverse complement strand
GAGCTATGCACTGAAGACAATAGCTTGGATGCACGAGTGCCATTGAAGGCGCAGCTGGGCCATGTCTGACAATGTCTCCAACCATTGATAAGGCTTGTCTCAAGGTCCCCATTCAGGAAGACGGCAATGACCAGCGCAGCTGAGTTTGCTGATAACGGCTTTTATACTTTGCTGCCAAGTCATCGTTTGACCGCCTCTGGTTCTCTTCCACCCTTTACGTGGTTGTGCGAAAACAGCACTTCAAGGAAGTCGGTCGACTAGCATACGCAGCACGTGACCCAGCCAGTACAACCAAGAGTGTGATCAGTTCATCCATTGAGGGTGGGTGTTCAAACTACAAACCGGGAGGTCACGGACTCGAGACCACCTGGAGTTTCGCGAGATGTGCACTGCCAATGATTCCCAATAAGGGTGAACGAGCTGTACGGCGCTTCTCATAGAGGGGAATTTTTGTAGCACAGGTAGCGTAGACTGTCGCTGACTTGTTTGCTGAGCCAGACGATTTCGTCACAACCGTTTCATCTTCAATCGAGGCGACACAGTCGAGGTTGGCACAACCACCAATCCATCGCTACACACCACTACGCACCCTAACAACGTACTGACGATTTCACCTTGATTGGTGATTAACTGTTCGCAATCAAAGCACCCGGCTCAGCGAACAAGACAATGACCGGTGCTTCTCACCTCTCCGGCATATATTAGCTCCACATATAGGGTGATCTCCCTATGAGAACAAACAGCAGTATGGAAGGAAGCACTTGCATATTAGGTGGGTGCTTGCAGAGATCCAACTGACTTTTTCACTTGGAATATTTTTCGACGGAATGTGTACGCAAATGCTGCACCAGGCTTCAAGTTACTGATGCATTTTCCTTGAACTGATACTAGCTTTAGGGTTGATAGACATTTTGGACAGTCTGATATGGGCTTGGATTCATCAAACAGACCTAGTCCCCAAATTGCCGCCTCTCATGTTCCCTTACATTAGGTTGGACTTATTTTCAACTAAACGCTGATCTTACTATTTGGATGGAGTCAACAGAAGACTCAACAGATTACGCCGTTTGCGCTATCCTGCAGATATGTGATCTGTTGAGAGAGTGAGTTATCAAACCAATCATGATATCACAGGAGGCTCCACAGGGATGAAGAATGTCATTACGGAGGAGACCATTTTCCTTACGAAAAAGAAAAACGTAATTAGTTGAATTTTCTTTGATTAAGATATACACCGAGTTGTTAAGAGAATGACACCGACGTCAATGTGCGAGGTCACGTGAACTCAGCACTTTGAACATGCTATATGGTATATGTGTAATGCACTACTCATAAGGTTGCTGAAACTTCGTCGACAGCCCACGACCGGTTTCGCCCTTCTTGGGGCTCATCAGGTAGGCGCAGTCCCCGAGTTTCCGTCAACCCTATGTTCTACTTGAAACCTAATTGCACGAGATCAGTGGAATACACTCATTTACAAAGTAATTTCCTTTTGGCAATGTGGTACTGATGACTGATCCGAAAGGCTGTGCTGCCATTGATTATGGGTCTCCTATAAGACAGGTGGGTTGAAATAGAGCTCTGGATACAAATAGTGGTATCTCTCAGAATGAACCATATTGAGCAGTGTTCTATAGTTTGTTTCGACAGTTGTCGGGCCATACAACCTACGTAGGAAGCATCAAATGCACCCCCAGAACAGGTTCCCATCTTCCAGATGGAAATTGGATGACGCCAAGAAGAGGCATCGGACTGTGTCGCTAACTGTTCACCGTTCTCAAAGAGGACCCAAGAATTACAACGCAGCCGGCTATTGGTTTTCAATAGTGATTTGGCCTGAAAAATATTCATTTACGTGTTGTCTCCGGGACTATTCAGGTTGTTGTACACTATTCGACCGGCTGATATTCACGTCCAACGTGTATACCCTCAAACACAGCGTGCAGCATCATCATCATCATCGACAGCATGACATCAGTGTTCAACACCGATGCTTCACTGCCGTACAACCATGACTTATTTGAAAGCTTTATTGTAAAGAAAAGAGTAAAGGTAGAGAGGGGAGGGACTTAGTGCTAGCTTAACACAATCATTCCGAGGTGCCTACACCTCCAGACATTCACTCAGGCAATCTGGACAGAAACTGACAACAAGAACGCCACTGACATCGGTTTGCAGCTATATCTTGTAGTGTCTCCAACCAGGCACAATGAGGATCACGCGGTCCCCACCCTGGAAGGCGAGTAGCACCGACAGCACCCAAGCGTTTCGTGATCTCCTTCATACTCCTCCGCCCAGTCAAGGGTTGGCCACCTCTCTGTTTACGCCACTCCGAATTGGGCATGGAAAACAGTACTCTCTTCGGCAAACGATTGTTCGGCGTGGAGCAATCATCAGCCTATTTTGTGTGCACTGTTTTCGCCCAGATGCGCTGAAATTTGTTTGGAATCTGACTGGTTAGGATCGGCGTTGAATTTTTACCACTTTTAGGATGTTGAATCAGTTAAATTCCTCCGGCAACGCCAACTTTACTCGCAATTGGGTACTGTTCGGCACACTGGTTCAGATTGATGTTGAAGTACAAGCTAAGAATGAATCATCTCACCTGATGAGTCAATGACATCAGTGTTCAACACCGATGCTTCACTGCCGTACAACCATGACTTATTTGAAAGCTTTATTGTAAAGAAAAGAGTAAAGGTAGAGAGGGGAGGGACTTAGTGCTAGCTTAACACAATCATTCCGAGGTGCCTACACCTCCAGACATTCACTCAGGCAATCTGGACAGAAACTGACAACAAGAACGCCACTGACATCGGTTTGCAGCTATATCTTGTAGTGTCTCCAACCAGGCACAATGAGGATCACGCGGTCCCCACCCTGGAAGGCGAGTAGCACCGACAGCACCCAAGCGTTTCGTGATCTCCTTCATACTCCTCCGCCCAGTCAAGGGTTGGCCACCTCTCTGTTTACGCCACTCCGAATTGGGCATGGAAAACAGTACTCTCTTCGGCAAACGATTGTTCGGCGTGGAGCAATCATCAGCCTATTTTGTGTGCACTGTTTTCGCCCAGATGCGCTGAAATTTGTTTGGAATCTGACTGGTTAGGATCGGCGTTGAATTTTTACCACTTTTAGGATGTTGAATCAGTTAAATTCCTCCGGCAACGCCAACTTTACTCGCAATTGGGTACTGTTCGGCACACTGGTTCAGATTGATGTTGAAGTACAAGCTAAGAATGAATCATCTCACCTGATGAGTCAAAAACAACAAAACCAGCTATCCGTGGGTTTTCGTCATATCAACGAACAAAAACGCTATATCCAGTTTTATTACTTAATGGAGCCCCTTTTGATCACCGCTCCTCATAGCGTACACTGCATTGATCATGAATTCAGTTACAACAATAAAAACTATCATTTTATCCATCTCACAGAACGCTAATTTGGAAATTAGCAGTTTTTCGATGTTCTTCACACTGTTATGTGCTCTCTCGGTGACTGACAACAGTCAAGTGGTCTGGAAAACAAACTCGACTGACTGGGGAACATTCGAAAATCTCAGAACATCCTCAACGAACTTGCACGCTCACACGTTCTGATCACAAATGATCACAGCTGCTGGACTGGATTTTTTCGCATTTATGTGTTAGTCCAAATGTACCGGGAAAAAACGACGCAACTGTGAAATCTAAACATCCAGTGACATAAAAAGGGCAACAAATCGCCAGTCGACCTCTAGGTGCTAAACCAACAGGTCAGGGTGCTGGTTAAAACCTCATCCAACATCTTCATAGGCATGGTTCGGACGAGCTGTTTGTATGCCCACCTACATACAAGCATAAGGAAATGTTTTTCTTGTTCCAATGAGCCATCGGAGTTGTTGACTCTGTCAGAAAAGTACACTTTCGCAGGGAACCCAGAACATGAAGTTCACGGAAACTCGGAGACTGCGCCTAGCTGATCAGCTCCAAGAAGAGGAAACTGGTCGTGGACTGTCGGAAACCTTATGAGTAATGTATTACGTCCAAACAAAGAGCACTTTGGTCGTTGGCTTGTTCGCTGAGCTGGTTTGTTGGTTGTGCACAACCACCAACCCACCGCTACGCACTACTACGCTCCACAAAAACGCACTGATGATGTCACCTCGATTGGAGATGAAACGTTTGCAATCAAATTGCCCAGCTCAGCGAACAAGCAAACGACCACCATGTACGATACCTGAGGTACCAACATTTTCCTCTATAGAAAGAGCACTTTTATTAGTTAACTTGGTCAGCAAGTATGGAATTCAGAACAAATAGCTTTCAGTCAGTCCCACAGTTGGTCAAATCACCAACTAACCAATCATCACTGACAGTAATACAATTGGGAGGCCACATATGATACAACTGTTTCATGGTATTCACATTTTTTCTTACTATAAAGAAATGCACAAAGTGAAAATCAGAAAGAGTCCTGGTGACAGTCTGATACAAACATCCGAGGTGTTTACAATTCCAAACCTCCACTTGGACGCCGGGGATAGAAACTGGCCAGTTGAAAGCCAACGATCATGGCTATGGCCGTATGTTTCTACGTCTCTAGTTAAGTCCAGTAGAGCATGTGGCATCGGCAGAACCTAGGAATATCTTCCACTCTGTGATTTCTTTCGATCAGGTCATATTCTGTCATACTGTCAGAACGGACAAGCAGCCTGTAGCCCGCGATGTGCATCACTATCGAATATACGGTCCCAATTCTGAATGAGCTGGGTAACCTGCACCGTCATATAGATCAGGTGGATTTGACAAGAAGACTACCTCCACTCACAGTCCACTGAGATTGCCCACCATGAAGGCGCTAAGGTCGACTGACTGTAACTGAGGTCTAGCCGGTAGACTAAGTGCGGCTAATCGACCGGGTCAGAAACATTATTGTAAGCAGATTTCTTTCTCGTAGGTGACAATTCCCCAAAGTCAGAACACCGTGGAAGCGACTGTTTGAACGATACTGGATATGGCACACAGCAGTACAACATGCGGACGCTTGATTTCCCGAAGAGACCAGCCATCCCTAATAACCGAACATCACATCATTTGGACGGATGTATCACGTGCAGGACACGGACCAAACGGAGGCATGCCCTGATTGGTCAGAATGCCAGCTAATCCGGGTCGAGCATCCTTGACTGGACGCTTCTCGCCCCCTCACGGTGATTCTAGCACAATCTTGTGGAACACTCTGTGATTACTCTATAAACACAGATGCAAAGATTCTCCTTTTGTCTCCATAACGGGCTGTGTAGAGCTACCGTAACTTTTGATATACCATAGTGGGCGGAGCAGGAAGCCAAGGGACCAATACAGAGTTGCACTACCGTACAGCAAGTTACAACAAACAGTCATTTCAATTAGTCCATCGGCGCCTGTGGAAAGAAACTGGTGTTCAATCGCCCTCACCTTCATCGTGCACTTCAAATATCGTCGTATGATTAACTCGAACACCTGTAACGGCCTTCACTTGATAGGCTAGCAAAAAATAGTTAATGTATGGCTAACCAATGAAAAACGACTCTGTGTGGCGGACAGTCTGCCAACGCGCACTAGCAAATGGCCTACAGTGCTATCTAACTGAAGAACGGCCTAACTGGTCATCGGCGGAGAGTGTCACGCCTTACTGAAAACCGCCACTGCTGACTGTGCAAATCAAATCAAACTGTGATACTCATATAAATAAAGCCTGGATTTTGGTGGAGTAACTATGTAACCATAGAACGTAGCTCGCTTCTGTTTTCGACAGAAATCAGGCACTCGACGACAGTATGAAAAGTGCTGAAAGTCGGTTGTTTAAATCACAGAATGGTTTCAGCTAGGGGAACACTGTTAAAATCGGTTAATAGCTCCTACGCACTCTAAGTTGCACTGGCATAATCCTACACACACACACACACACACCGAAACCTGGGTCAACAGTCCGAACTGTCTATTGTGGTTTCAGGAAAATAGTGATATTCAATTGAGATTTCGTTCTGTAAATGAGCCATTGTACAGCTACATCGTCTTTAGTGATATCTATCACCTAGCCAACTTCCAGGGGAGACCAGAACCTGCAACCTCTCGGCTAATAGTTTAAGACTAAACCCTTCGGCAATGAACGGCTGATCAGTCGTGGGAATTACCGGTACCCACGCGCCTCGATCAATCACGGAGTTCACACCACGTGGACACGTCTCTATCCCCGAGTGACGATTACGCAACTAGAAGAGTCACACAACCTGTGGGAATTATTCTTACTCTCTCAGTTAATCACAGCATATTGATAATGTGAATTCTGCCCCTAGGCATTAAGTATACGAGCCCAATAATACTAGCCTCGTAATCAATGAGGTGAGAGACACCATTTTTACGTCCACAAAAGATGATTTTCGTGGGGCGGATGAATTCCACTAGTCGTACAACTTAGCTTAAATCGCGGAAATCACCAGAATCGATCACATGGCCCAGTTGGCTAACGGTTCTCACCTATGACCGAGGCGCCACGCAGTCACCCACACTACATGCGAGCAGAAATGGTGTTATACACTCACCTGCAAATTAAGGCAGTTTCAATAGTAAACGCGAATGAATAACTTGTTTATACTTTAGCGAATATACACTCATCTGCAAACTAATTTGGTTCTTTCGAGAGACTCACCCGGAACCCAGCTGAATCTGTCGTTTATGATGTTCTAAGGCAACTGAATGTGCTGCACCAGGCCGCCTCATGTTTCAGTCGCTACGATATTTGAAATATCGCGATACATGTATATTTGTAATGTACTACTCATAAGGTTGCTGAAAATCCATCGACAGCCCACGACCGGTTTCGCACTTCTTGGGGTTCATCAGGTAGGCGCAGTCCCCGGGTTTCCGTCAACCTGATGTCCTACTTGAAACCAAATTGTACGAAATTAGCGAATATACACTCACCTGCAAACTAATTTGGTTCTTTCGAGAGACTCACCCGGAACCCAGCTGAATCTGTCGTTTATGATGTTCTCAGACAACTGAATGTTTATATTTTTATTTAAGCCCGTTTTCTACTCCAGGGTTTCCCCATGTTTCAGCTAGAAGAATATTGAAGATATCGAAATATTTCTTTCATTAAGATACTACTTACAAGTGGTGTAGTATCATGACTGTTGGAAGTCCATTTAATCAAGCTTTGCGACGAAATCTGTCAGAAAAATTTGACTGATTGAAACCATCCACTATTTTAGCGTTTCTCATGAGGGGCAAAAATGCAAGATAAAGCAACGGTATACACGAATTAGACCGTCGTAAATCTGCGTGCGTTATTTAGGACATCTCACGTGACCTGAGCGGGTGGCTGGTGCTGATTGGATAGCGTCAACCGCAAGACAATTAGGATCAATAACTGCGTAACATAACGTGCAGGTTTAATACCAAAAATATTCTTGGGAGATAAAAACACGTGCAAGAAAGAGGTGACTGACCCCCATGAATGGTCAGTATTCCTAACGATAGGCTCAAGCTCGTCGGTCATATTTTTGACTCCCCGACGTTCCTCTGTCGGATCTGTTTTGCGAATTTTCGGAGCGGAAAGATGCCTTTAGGGTGCCTCCAGCGATATGTAGAATTCTGATTTCGAGTATTCTGTGATCATATTCGCACAACACAACTGACGGACAGGATAAGGCAAGTTGACGTTTGTGTCGCAACACTCAAAAAGTTTACGGATGAATATTCAAAAGTTGGGTTTCGGGATCGACAAGACGTCTAAATGAAAAAAACCGTACGAATTCGCCCTGGTCTTGAAAATGCACCAAGTGTAGTGTCTGTGGCAACGATAGCTAAGAATATTAGTGCATTGTTTAGATAAATCTGTCACTTGACAAGTGATATACCACTTACCTCCTTTTTAGTATCCGCTTCACAAGTAGGTCCATCTCATACCAGCGAAAAGGTTCACAACGCTGCTACTTACTGAACCATTTTCCGAGTAGATTTAGCAACTTTCGGTACTACTTTTTATATGCTCAATAATTTTCACAAATTTTTGCTTAAAGAATTGGATGCCAAGGTGGCAACAATTAAACATCAAAAATAAAACAAACCCGGCAATGCATTGGGCGTACCCACAATCCGTACGTGAAAAATACTCCCAACACTAACTATCGTGCGTTGGGTAGTTGCAGAATTCGGCAGCTCAGAGAGTGATTGGCTGTTTAGAAAGTTCATGCATGATTGAGCTGAATGATTGCCCAAGCTCTTACAGTCGAGACATCTATCATTCGAATTTGAAAACTAGAGTGGAGTATTCACTCCAATGTGAATAATTATTCAACCTGAAAGTAAGCTTATTTTCAATCTGCTCAAATTTTACTCACCGTAGTATTGTCACTGGTTGCATGCCATAAGTTTACACCCCATAAACCCGACTGATTATTGCGATGGGGATGCGAGAAAAGTGATTTTTACAGGATTACCCAATGCAGAAGCGTAATGCTAACTGAGGCGATACTGATGGGGAAGAGGCGAAGCACTGGGAATGTTTTGGTTTTTAAAAAAACCCATCAACGAAAAATGGCTGCACTTCAGTTAAGTAGACACTGAAACTGAGAGCTGTCTAACTAAACATGACCACTTACGTGGGATATCTGGGTGTGCTGTTTCACAGAAGCTCTTAAAAAAAGGGATTAAACAACACTTCAGTGACACCTGCAACGTTTTAGAAATCTTGTAAATAATGTGTTTGGCAGAATTTGTTGCCTAAAGTGTTGATATTTCGCCTACAGTTGTGAACTGCAAAATAAATCCAGGTGTTTCACTTGAGCTAGAAAGATTCGCTCCAAAAATATCGAGCCCAGGTGGCGATCCACAAGATTCCCATATTCTTTTCATCAGTGACTGTTTCATCATGTTTTAGTTTTCTTTTGACAAGGGTCAGGGGTTGTGTAGCGTGATGTGTCCTCTCAGAGTGCATTTCTCTTGACAGATATACACGAACACGTATGAAAATAGCCAATAAGTCATACGAACTGGTTTGATTCACTCAACGGGCCTCATAAATTTCAGAGCCTTGAAATAAAAACACAAACTTAGTCAAAAAAATAAATCAGGCCATATGCGGAATTCGCATAAAAATCGTGGGTTGGAACATGAAACCGGTTAGATTTGGGACCAGCGGCAGCGTCAAGGCCGCTAGAATCTCCTCAAATCCTAATTTCTCACAAGGAAATTAATCTACCAAGTGAGCTGAAAAATAGCATTATGCAACGGCTACGGTGAAATTTGCAAATTCATTTGCAAACTAAATGGGTTTTCAACAGACTCACCTGGAACCCAGTTGGATCTTTGGTTTGTGATGTTTCCAAGCAACTGAATGTGCTGCACCAGGCACACTCATTTTTCGTGCTTAAAAAGAGATCCACCTGGGTTCCAGGTGAGTCTCCCGAAAAAAACAAATTTGTTTGCAAATGAGTGTATCACGCTAACTTCGTGCACTTTGGTCTCACTTGGAACATAAGGTTGACGGAAACTCGGGGACTGCGCCTATCTGATGAGCCCTAAGAGGGGAGAAAACAGTCGTGGGCTGTCGACAAATTTTCAGCAACCTTATGGATAACGTATTACGGCTATGCCTTTGGCCCATCCCTCTCACAGTGTGTGATGGTTACTTGACATACGAAAGGAAGATGACTTATTAACTAGAGAGTTAGTCATTTGGAACAGATTTAGATGACGTTTTTGCAAGATGCTGCAAATTTGAGAAATTAAGAGCTATACAGCTAGACTAAGAAAAAAACGAAAATCGAGCTTTCGCGGCACATGCCAACATGCTAACCTAACTCGACATATAAATGGAATAAATTTCTTTGAGAGAAAAAAAGGGCAGGAGATTTTGTCGCAGGGTTACATAAAACAGACAAATTTTGCTTGGCTGATGGAAAAGCTGTGACTTGAAGAGAGAGCCGATTACGCGTTTTCTGAGCACACTACACGTGACTGCTGGATAGTTTGTTTTCAGCTTTGTCTGTCTCACTAGCAGAAAAGGGATAGTCCGTGTATATTTCATCCAATTAGTCTGTAGCACTTGAGTTGTGTTCGGTACTACGACTGTCTGGATCAGTTTGAGGGTGGTTTTTCCGGTCGGAACATTACTACCAATTTGCTTCTCGAATTCCACCAATAGTGCTTCATTTTCGCTAAATACATAGTGAACAAAAGGCTTTTAGACATGTCTGATTTTCTGAGAAATTTGGACTACTGACATCTAGGCCGATGATCATACATTTGGACTTGAGTACTCATACGAATACTACTACTTAATACGAGTAGTGTTCTGGAAAGCCGCAGCATTCTCCCTGATTTACTCAGGTAGGACAACACGAAATACAGCGAGACAATTAGGAAATACAAAGGCTCCCATTAATCATGAATGAGGCATCCGATTTTGACCGAACTTCCTGCTGTTCGACTTCAAAGTTCGTGAAGGATAAAAAACGGCAACTGCGTAGTTCAGCCACGTAAACCTATCTCACTCTTTGTTCCCGGACGTTCTCGAATCGGGCCTCGAGTGAGCTTAGACATATCTTGATGTTGCGCAGCTATAATCATATATCGGTAGATCGCTGCATCCTGAAACGTAATTAAACCTGGCAAATTTGTTGGGCTCAGAGAGAACAGCAAGGTATTCAACACACCGTGAATCGGTTTTCTAGTCCACTTCAGCAACCGTGAATTGGATTGTTCCGTTTGCAAAACTCACGCTGGTCAACTAAGGTCATCCAAAAGAGACTCACTCTGTCACTATGGATGACATCGATTTACTCGAAGAGGACACGTACCACAGCCTGTTTCATTCTTTCTTGGATATGGTAATTAATCCTAGGGCATTTTTAACCTTGGCCTAGTTTAGACTATAGCCATTACCGCTCCTACAATCTAACCCAAGTGGAGTTCAATGAAGCTTTCGAGAACTGATCAGCTGATTCCAGGCGGGCAGTTCGAATATTGGTTGCTCTGTATCTTTCCAACAAATTCTAGAAATCCGGACCCCATTGTAGCCATGAAAGTTCCACACTTTCCCAGCAAGATCGTGCGGCCAGTTCATACGCTCCCAGTGCTTTATATCCCAGTTTGTTTTAAAAATCGACAAACGGTGCTTGCGTTATACATTTGCATTCGCCAACTACATGTGGGTGTGTGTGGGTGTGAAAAAAATCATACTTTCGTTTGTGTCGTAAGGAAGTATATGCAATTATCCGGCGTTTGGGCAATAATGCGACGTTGTGTGTGTGTGCGTGTGTACAAACGGAGGGACACTGGAACCCAAACACACCATGATAAAAACGAAGCAATTAGTCTTTGTGAGTAGCCTGATTTCGTACTTCACAAAGACACTTGGATATGGTTGAATAAACCCACCTACCTAATTTGTCGGTAGATTAGTGGCCAACTGGTTTGCTTGAAAGGTTTCCAGGTTTTCTAAAACCCAAGCGATTGACCAGTAGTCCAATCGAAGATCAAACGCTTCGAACTAAAACAAAAAGCTTGTTGATTTTTCCTCTACGTCCCAAGTAATAAGTAATACGGTGTGATATGAATAAACTTCGAAAGCAGCTCAACATCAGGCACGGTAGTTTGAGGCATGAATACCTAAAACCTGGGATAGCCTGTACATTAAAATTTCGATAGGGGAGCAAAAATGAAGGAAGGCAGGTTGGATATCCCAATTTGAAAATGAAACGAAGTATTCTTGCTAATAAAAACCTATTCAACTCCAAGTTCGATTAGTAAACATATCGGCTAACGCTGAGAGAAATAGAGAGGTGGCCCAGGGCTTATCTAGTGAACCGAAATGACAGAGATGGTTTTCCGTTTGCTCAACTGCACCAATCGGTTCGAGGTCTTCGAACAAACTGGGCATTCACTTCCCTCGCCTGCAGCGGCCAACCGTCAAACCGGAAGAATGTCGGTTCTGCAATTTGGCTACTACTGCACCCATGGCTTCGGATTCATGATGTTCAAAGATTTTTAGAGCTTTTTGCCGAAAAAAGAGATCTCAGGATTGGTATGTTACAGCTTCGAGGCACTCATAACTTTCAACACCGGCATCCCCGTTTAGAGTATTCCTAAGGACTTTACTGTTGTGATTATTGTGGTCTTCTCATCAGAACTACTGTTTCGTCACGACTTATCGATTACTTGGTTTTGATAGATTCACCAACTATTCCTACCTTCTGCTGTGTCATCAATTATTGTGCAGCTTGCTGTTCGTGTTCCTCACAACGGACAGCTCGTCCATGGCCGTTAGGGTAGTCTGCAGATATCATCCTCATCATCATCATCATCATCATGATCATCATCATGGGGTAGATAGCTGCGCATTGGAAGCACATACTTGTCGTACAGTGGTTAAAACTGCCGCACTTTCGTTCGCCGATGATTTGAGGAGGTGGGGTAGATAGCTGCGCATTGGAAGCGGTAGTTGATATAGTTGATGCGTAAGTACAGAGTTGTCAGAAGACTTTTAGTTGGGGGGGATTGGAAAGTGAGCTATACATTGAAGGCAATAGATTGGATACACATCGTCACTGAGGGCGCGACCTGACCATGTCTAATAATGTCTCTTCATTGAAGGCATAGAATGGATACACATCGTCACTGAGGGCGCGACCTGACCATGTCTAATAATGTCTCTTACCACTGATGTGTCCCGTCTTGGGGGTCACCATTCGGGGAAGCATCAACGGCCAGTGCAGCTAATTTGGCTGTTAATGACCTTTATACTTCGCTGCCAAGTCATTGTTTGGCCGCCTCTGGCTCTCTTCCACCCTGTACGTGGTTGCGCGAAAAGAACTCTTCGAGAAATTCGGTGGACTGGCATATGGAGCTCGTGGCCAAGCCAGAACAGCCCGTACAGTCATTCGGCTCCAACTACCTTACTTGTAATCCAGACTGCGAAGCATAGAACTGATTTTCCGCTACACTTGAATGGTACGGCAGGCGCTTTCGAGAACCCCTCCCCCCCCAAAAAAAAACTCTGTTGAGTTGACCAATTTCCTCACAAAGATCACCAAGTCTGTCGGGGGAAAGTGACTGAATGTGCCTTCCATACAGGAGAATGTTGGTGTATAACGCCGGATTGGGAAAAACACGTCAAATGGAAGGTTTTTTTACCGACTCTCTCGAGTAAGAAACCCAGGTGAAGAGTTGGTCCTGTTTAATCCTTTCAGCACATCGTTCTCGGATCACAAACCACTGCACGATACTCGCGTTGAAATGACACATCCAAAATAAAAGTACAGAAGTTTTGTCTGGAACCATCACGACTCGTGACGTGGAATAGTAGCCCAATCCTTGTGTTGCGGATTTTCGCACAGTTGACTATTTTGTCAACGCCAAAGTCTGGCTGGAACTACAAATATATGTGGATGATGTCATGTGACCATCCAAGAAAAATGGTCTCATCATCACGTTAATGAATTGTAGAACAACTCTCAGTCCCCTATGCCAATCAGGTCTGCGAGAATTCCGGAAATGCAAAGAAGCGTATCTATGGCAACGGAGACTCTGTATCGGTTTGGCAACTCATACAACTTCTGAAGGATATTTTTAGGATTGCTGGGAAGGAGGAGTAGCCAAGTGTCGCGATGTTGTTTCTAGCCCCGGACAGAGTAGATCACGAAGAAGACTTTATGTTCGCTTCTGTTTGTGCCGTTGTAGGCTGTTGTAGAACGTGATCAATGCAAACAAATAGAATGAACCAGTTGTCTGTCCCCTGATTACGATCAGAGTAGCTTGATGTACGTAGCAACTGTCACTTCAGATGAAAATAAAGATGCCACTGATGCGCTCGTGACTAGGCAGGAACAAAATCTGTCGGTGAACAACTTGGTTTTAAAGATGGAGGCACGTAAAAGTCCGTTCCAGAACGTCCGTGAAGTGGCGGGTCCGAAATTCTACTGTTGTAGATAAGCTTCCGATGTGAGACTTCTGCTCGACAAAATTCTCGATGGGACCCCAGACTGGAACAAGACACGTCTCTTTTATTCAGTGCGTTTTCCTCACTCAAACTTTGCTGTAAAAAACATCCGTCTAGTTGTTTACTCCACGTTGCTACCAACTATTATCGTGGCTTACAAGAGATGATCCGTTTTGTCAAGAAGACCGAAATCCCGAACGTCACGCGAGCCTTCTGTCCAAACAGATATCATTTGATGAGCCGATCAGCACCAAATAGTGGGACAAGAATAACGTGCACCAAGGAAACGAGCTCGATTTCGCGTCTGCACATGGTCACTCCCACTCTTGATCAGTAAAACACAACAAGCGGTCAATAACCTCTTTCATGGGATGCCGAGATGCGCACTGGTGGTTAACATATCGCTGGACAGCATTTCTCGGACTCTTAGTATGCTGAGTGTATACGCAGGGGCTGCAAAGTCCTGATTTCAGAACATGTATACGCATACGTAAAGCAGAACTGATTCTCGTTTATAGATGCATTGTTAGAGCACCTCAGTTTCGAGTGAACCAAACATTGGTCACCGCTGAATGTGAGAAGTCACGGGTGCGGGTATCACTTCCAAATGACGTACGAAACATCTTCTTTGAATCCGAAAGACTTCATGAATCTGTTCAAACAAACGTTCCCGGTACCCTATTATGAATAGCACTCGACGTTCGCCATCTCCTGATCGATGTATGTCTTATGATAGGCATAAAACAAAGCAGTTACCATAAAAGAAGTTACTTGCAAGGTTTTCGAAAACTCTTCGACAGCCCACATCCGGTCTCGCGCTTCTTGGGGTTCATCAAGTGGGCGCATTCTTCAAGTTTTTCTCCAGTAAGCCATACGTTCTACTTGAACCCAAATTGAAAGAAATTCAGAAGACACACTCATTTGCATATCGATTTGGTTTTCATGGGTGACTCAATTGAATCTCACGTTTATGATGTTCTTCAGCTGAATGTGCTGCACACAGGCCGCCTTATGTTCCAGTTGGTACGATATTCATCCCAAAACCGGCCATGGATTGTCGAAGAGCTTTCAACTACTTTGTGAGTAGTTTGCTTCATGAAAATATACTAAGATATCTCGAGCATCGTACCAACCGATACACGAGGTATCCGTTGTGCAGTAAATTTACTTGAAGAATATCATAATTGAGAGATGCAGATGAGTCTAGTGTGAAAATCGAATTGATATACAAACAAATGTGTTTGTCAAAACACCTATCAATCATGACCGGGAGACCAAGAGCAGTGTAAATGATTTTTAAAAAAGTTAGTACTCATTTTCGTCTGGCAAATGATTATACCAAACTTCGACCAGCAGTTAACATTTTGTTCCTATGTATGTGAAAAAATCAAACAGACTGTCCAAAACTCAAGAATGAAGACATGAAAGTAACGTGAATTTGGGTCTGTAGATGCACTGAAAAGATCTATAGTTGATGCACAATATCATGCGACTAGGCTGATATCTCTGTCAACACAGTGAAACAAATAAGACTGGCTGGATAGTTCTTATTCAACTGGACCAATCAGAGTTTAGGACCCCAGCTTTTAATTCATTCAGTGAGCTGCAAAATTACAGGTCCTCGAGTACAACACAAGGATGATCTTCGCTTTGAACTATTAGCCATTTTCATCAAAATCCATATCGCCTAAATCACTGCATCTTCATAGTAGCCTTTCCGAAATAAACATATGGGGATATTCATCAAATACGTTCATCTGAAAACTAATTTTGTTTTAGCGGAGAGCTCAGATGAATCCGACTGAATCTCCCGCCTATGATGAGCCTGAGGAGGGGCAAAACTGATCGTGGAATGTCAAAGCTCCTTCACTAAACTTGTGCGAAGTGTGATGCGTTTAGATAGTGTAGGTATTCTCTTATCCACACACACCTAATTGTGACAGACTTTCAGAACAGGCAGAATACAACTCGGCTGTTCAACTTGGATGACAGGCGACAAGACATCTAAAAGCCAAACGTTATTCCGCATTTGCTCCCAGTATGAGACAGGATTGCCCGGAGATGATTTGATCAATATTCCCGTTTAAAATTAGCTGATTCTGAGACGGAACGTGACATCCACTCTGGATGAGAACCGACAGTCAGTTGTTTTTGCCCGAGTTACTCTTTTCCTCCATTTGGGGTGGGTAGAGGACAAGCAGTGCAAATTGTCAGAGAATTATCCATTCGGTAGGTCGCAGAATTTGCTGAATTTGCTGCTCCATGGTTGGAACCTCTGAAGGTGTCCAGTCTGCGTATCTTCAACATGCAAAAAAAAGTACGAGACGAGCCTATACGTTCAGAGTTCTATTTGATATGGGAACAGGCATACTACTGAAGTCTATTAGAGTACGAACCATGGTGGTAAATGGTTCGAACACAGACGGTGTTCCGAAGGGAGAATAGCCTATCACAGGTGCACATCCTCCGACCTAATATTGAGACAATAAATAACTGTCACCTTTGAGTGTTGATAGATCTATTGATCTAGTATGCCATGGGAACAGTACCTAAATGAAATGGCTAATCGTACTATTGGGACTGAATAAACAAGAGGTCATCTCAAGTTCAGTAGGAGACTTCCAGTACTCGTGGTGTTACGCCGAAGTGCCAGCAAATAGGGTGAAACAATTTTGCTCCTATTCTTAAGCAAGATTTGCGTTCTTGCGCTCTCACGAAATGGAAGAAACGGTGACAGTTTGACTACCTGATTACATGCGTTTTCGCAAAAATCGGGATTTGTAGCTGTTAAATTTGTTGGTAATGTGGGAGGAGTTGTAAATGCTTGATGGAGATTCCCCCCTGTAAGTGAACAATAATCTATGCTGAAAGCCAAGAAGCACTGTATAAGTGAACATAATCTATGCTGAAAGCCAAGAAGCACTGTACAGCTTTTTCATCCTTATCAGGAATCGTGAACAATACGCATCTCACGAAACTTTGGGGAGTCTCAAATGTGCGACCCGCCAGCTAGTAGCTTCAACACTTTACCCTCCGATCACGATCAGTACTCAGAAAGGATTTGGTACCACTCATCCTTCAGTCACATGATCCACACCACTTGGTCACGTGTGCTGACAGGCTCCTCGGGTGATGATTCTCATACGCGTGTTCTACTCATCGGGATAATTTTATTCTTCCTCTGAACTATGTATAGACTGTTGGTGAGCGGCGTCATATCGTGTCTGAGTATGAGCCAATCACAATGCTGATAAGCTGTTCACCGACGGTCAGTGTTCAGACTACCCGCTGGGTTCGAAACTTCCCGAATTTTCACTGCTAATGGCTCCCAATAAGGATAAAGTAGTTGTATAGTGCTTCTCCGCTTTTCAGCACATATCGGATTCAGTTACAGAATGAAACCTCCCTTGTATAGTTCGTATTCTTACGATTGGTTTCCAAAGAGGATAATGTGAGTGAATGAGTTTCACTGCGATCAGGTGTAGAAAAGTGGGTGTCATCTATTCAAACTGTGGAACATTCGACACAATTGCTGTGAATTGGGCACCGGTTTCAAGTCACCAACAACCGTGGATGCGAACAGTGCCCTCGAGTTCAGAAGAATAAAACCACTGAGTCTTCCCTTACTCTTTGAACTTTAAATAATGTCGATGGCACGGTGGACTGGTTATGCTTGCCATTTCTTTGTCCATAAAAAAGAATGGCGCTTTTCGTGTTCACCCCATAGTAACGCAACCAGAGCGGTGATCAAACAATAACGTGGCAGAAGAAACGATTATGACAAGTCCGTGTCCCGTCGGTTCTGCACGTCTTCCAGGCTCAAAATCCAGGTAATCCCCTTTGCGCTCAGCAGAACAGGCTACAAGATATGGCTGCAAATTAACGGTTTTCTGGTTGTTAGACCTCTATTTGGACTGCTTGCCTGAGGGTCAGGAAATGAGGCGAAGCGCCCGTGGCGGACTAGGACCAAGTCCCTGCCTCCTCCCATTTTAGACAAGCCGTCGGACTGTTGTTTTGCCACCTAGAAAGACGACGAAGCATAGTGTAGGAGCATCGCTGTTTGCGTACATTTACTCAGGACATATGTGTTTTAGCAACCTACAGCTCGGCCAAATACAGGTACTTTTCGCGCAATCATGACACATCGCAATGGAACTCATATTGTTCGGATAAAATTCCTTTCCATAAGAACGGTACACTCGCAGGCGCATACGAATGCAACGATGTCAATTGTTAAATTCGTCCCAGGTTTACTAATCGTTCTCTGTTCTACTGTCCCTTGACCTCCACAGGTTTGAAGATAGCATAGAACAGTGTAGCATAGCACAGCATGGCACACCGTAGTGAGTAGTATAGTGTGCCATGTGTAGTGTATTGTTGGAGGAAGGCGAAGATGAAATCAGACCAGATAGGAAGGTGGTGTATGACAAAGGCTCATGGGTTGTGGTGGCAGCCACGGACATGTCCTGAGCTCGTTCAGGGTTTCACGATTGTCCCCATCTTGGTTTGTGGAACTTGGCAATGCCTCAGCCACGCTGCTTGCTTAGATTTCCACGACAGCTGTGTACTGAACAGCTGAGTGATTAGTAATTGCCATGGTTATCATCCCTAAAGTTTACCAGCGCGATTTTTATCGATTCTATGACTGACCGCTTGTAGTGAGCTAGATGAATGGTCACTCTTTGAAAGGAGTTAATCGGTGAGCAAAGATATGCTTGTTACTCTCAGTTACTATTATCAGTCGCTCACACATGTGTTGCTGCGCATTTTAACAGAAGGACATCAGTTCACCAGAGAGCAGAGAAATCCCGAATCAGTTCACCACTTCTGAGGATGGAAGGCCAAACGCCATACTTGAGCGAAATGTGACAAGGAGTTCGGACCACTATAAACGATTTTGTTCGACCTTCCAATTCATAACTGCTTGCGGTAGTGGGAGCGCACACAACATTAGACAAGTGACATATATCATCCTGGTGGGACGGACAGTGCCATCTACCAAAGCGTGACCGGGAAGCTGTCCAACTATTCCATCAAACTAACGCTTATCCTCTAGCTGTGTAAGTTTCCTCGTCAATAGCATTTCGCCGCCACTGGCTAGCTTATTTATGATAGTTATTATGGCGGTAGGTTGTTGACATACATCTGCTAACAGCTGAGTAATCGTGTGTGTGTGTGAGGGAGGGAATTTCAACAAAAAATCGACAGTCAGAGGAAGGTTTTTGGTTGTGGTTCATATCTCGGAAAATGAAACTTGAGGTAAATGAAAAGGTGTTAGTTGATTTGTAGAAGATATTTCCGCCGAATGAAATGGATAAATGAATACATGCATTGACACCTAACAGGATAAACAATGTGACAACCGTAACCTCGCAAAGCTGAACGAAATGTGTTACTTAGGAGAGATTGATTTCAAAACGATCATAACCTGGCAGTTCATCATTGTTTATAGCAGGTGCTAATCGAAAAACAATACAAGAAGAGGGACATCTTTATAAGTCCACACCTTAAGTACCAATCAACTAAGGATATCCATTTGACGTAAATTATGTCGTGTGACCAATCAACTTTACTCGATTTTACGGTTGAACCTGTATTCAACGACTAGACAAGGGAGTCTGAAGTTTAGTTCCGATGATTCTAATTAACTGCTCCACAGAACCAGTAAACTGGCCTCGTCAGTCTTAACCACAAGACAATGCCGATCGAGTCGATGAAGCTTCGACAGCGATTTGATACGGATCAGTCCGGCGCGTGTGATGCAGTCAAATGTAACTGACACGAGCCTGGAGTCAAACTTCATCGACCAATGCATTTTTTGTTTCCGTTCAAACCTGTTAAGCTACTTTTACTAGCAGCAGTAGTATTACTAGCAGTCACGATACTACTAATAATAATGGTAATAATAACACTGACGATCACTCAGGTTTTTGTAGCGTTTTCATAGGAAACCGAAATCTGGTGGACCATCCTGGAGGTCGTGGTGATAAGTCTCTGGGGAGTTGATGCGTTCACTTCACTTTGGGAGAGAAATTGGCTCTCATAAATGAAAAAACTGTCCCAAGAACCCGCTGTCAAGATCATAACGATCCATTATCTTCATGTTTTCCTGTAAATAATAGAGATGTCAGTGCTGGAAGACAATAGGTCGTGTGAGAGCTTGAAAAATTCGAACACCGACGGCTGCAAAAACGTTTTTACGCCCTGTCTTTTGTCATCATAAAAGCACAGCCTGGTGGAATTTCGGTGTTCCTATTCAAGTCCTAAGGGTTTGTAAGCCAGCCAACAAAAAAGTGAACTCAGGTAGACTAAACTCATTTGCAAATCAATTTGATTTTCACGAAAGATTCAAATGAATCTCTCGTCTGCGATATTGTACAACTGAATGTGCCGCACACAGGCCGCCTCATGTTTCAGTTGAAGCGATATTCGAGATATCGCAGTATGCTTTCATAAAGGAAACTACTCACAAGGTTGCTGAAAACTCTCCGACAGCCCACGACCGAAACAGTCCAATTTTAATTCAAGTAGCACAGAAGCTTGACGGAAACTCGGGGACTGCGCCTACCTGATGAGCCCCGAGAAGGGCAAAAGCGGTCTTGGGCTGTCAGAGTTTTCAGCAACCTTGTGAGTAGTTTCCCTTTACGAACTCGAGTGAGTCAATCACTGACGAGGCCGTAAATTTTGCTTGATTTCAAAGAGACTTGCCAATTTGCGTTCAATGTTAAAAGACCCTTTGATAGCGAAACGGATTACGTTCAAAATATCATTAACAAGTGGATGGTAAGCTAGTCCATTCTCATATAGGAATCAGCTCAAGGCATGTGCAAGCATGAGAGTTGCCAATACGGAAGGCTGCAGCAATCAGCCGACGTTCGGCTGTAACACCCAATCGGTGTAAGGGTGCTATGCCACGAGGAAGGAAGCGCGAGGATTGAGATACACAAATCTGCCCAGTGGCTGCTAGTACACCTGCCGAGAACCATTTCACAGTTGCGTGCTGCAAGGTGTACAAAGAGGTGTGTGAAAACTCACATTTAATTGTAGCTGGACTTTGGGAGCCCTCAGTGTGGGAGTCTCCTGAGAGATCGCTCCGTGTTCACACCGTACGAGCAGGAACCGCGAATAATCTAAATACCGCCCGACAGTTAAATGCTCAATAATGTGTAAAGAGCTCCATTATCTCTCCAATCCGTCTGATAAAATGCGCGAACGAACGTGAGCCTTGTATGCTCCAGTCGGGTTCGAGCCAGGCAACCGTAGCATTTCGCTGCCACACATGAACCCAGCTTCGCGAACCTCACACGTACAATTATTTCGAACCGATTTCCTTGCCCAAACTTCATCCAATCCCCGTGCTTTTCCCAACCAAACCGCCAAAAAGACTGCAATTTCTGACCAGCATGGGTTTCGCTATGCGAGAAAACCAAAGTACGAAAAATCGATACACTGAACGGTGAAAAACATTGCTCGCGGTTGAAGTATAGTTGATGCATATTTTCAATTTCAAGTGATTCGGTCTATTACGTCATTGAAGTGACGACAGTAGTTATCGACAAATTTCAAATTAGACGAGACAGATAACCAGGGAGATGAAACAAAGCCCTGATTACAACATTCTAACTCCCCTACGGGGGTGGAACATCACGACCACACGCAACCCTCAACTGTTTGCCCAATTACCGCCCCACATTAGTACTTAAGACACACTGGATTAATTCTGTGGCGCCCTGGATTTATCTTGGAACTGTCAAGCTGTGCGCCAATTTAGTTGCCTGTTTTTGTCTGATGAACATACCGACATTTAGGCTGGGCGGGAATGCGACGTACGGTCTAACATTATCTCGATGGCGTTTCTGACATTCTGGAACAGGACTGGCGGTGAACCAGATAGAGAAACGTTTTTTGACGACATAGCTTTCGCCATGGCCATGAGGAAACAACCAGGGACCGAAAAGTGAACAGGCGCTTCAGAAGATTGAGCAGTTCTCCATTGAAATCGTTAGTTTGCCAGGCTTCGCCTAATTTTTCATAAAATACCTAGCCCAAACATTGGCAGTGTTGAGAGTAGTGAGTGTCATCACATCGATTTTTTTGTCAAGCAAAAATAAGAAGTGGGGCGCAGAATCGAATTCAAGAGTTGCAGAAAACGTCGTCTCTGAAGGACTTGTACGTCAATCTAATAAGCCCCATCGTGAAGGTGGACGTCCACACGCATCCAGAATCATGCTCCGTGAATTCATTTGGAGCACGTAAGCCCGAGGGTGAACAGCCTTCCATCGACTGCGCATGACAGCATTGGTGAAAACTTCAAGTATATGGATCAACTCCTGATTGCTTGCACAAAACTACAGACAATTTATCGCTTTAAAAATCCAACTTGGTGTTTTTCACTCTGTATTTGACAGGATGTGTTTGTTCCAGATCGACCCAGCGTTTAAGAAAAACCCTCAAAGTTCGGATATCAAGAGCCTCTGAAATGATATGTACCCTGTTCCTCATAGTTTATTTGAAACAAGAGGGCCATCTGCAGACAACGCACTATTTTCAGGCTCACAAGTCCTTTCGGATTTCGTAGTTTTTCAGGTTTAACGATGTGGCCGTTTACTGCGTTCGTCTTATTCAACCCATTTATACTACTGAAACAAATTTGGTAAGTTGATTGTAGGCACGATGCATTGGTCTCTGTACAAATGAGTAGTGAGTATGACTTTCCACCTGATTCTTATTGGCTCTACCGAGATTTTGTACGAATCTTGAAGAGGAACCAGGTCGTGCTGGACCACAGCCGTTTTTGAAGCTGATTGCTGGAAATGTTTCCAGCAAAAAACCCAATCAATTCGCTTGATACCAGACTTATTGCTAAAATACTGTGTTAGGCAGGAATTCACGCGGATCCCACTATACGGCACGTCTTTAGGCGCTGCTACGGCCGAGAAGCCTGGCCCGCTCGAGGTTGGCCCAGAATTCGGGACGCTTGCCGGTCCGGCATCAAGCCGAGATCTGATTGGTCAACAATCTGGACCCAACAGCCAATCATGACCCAGTATTGGCCACATGCCGGTTGCCAATGGCGCATCTAGAACGCGTCAGAAATTCCAGAAAGTTGCAACCACTTACGATATATATACGAAGCGCTGTACAACTGTTCTTGACTTCGTTTTGGGCGTTAATAGACCTTGTGCACCTTTGGTGGTTGTTTTGACGTGAACGCTAGCTTGGGAGGCTCAGACCGAGAACTAAGCTGAGGAAAATACCGTTACAACATACTGTCAGATTGGTAACTTCTTGAAAGTTAAATCCAACCATGAACCTCTCCTTTGGCATCTCAAACCCTTCAGCTCTGGACTTTCCACGTGTACCGCATGGAAACTAGGAAACCAAACTACCAGTGAAACCGCGATAAGGTGACCATAAGCCAATTAAAGGACATCTCTGTAGGTCACAAAAATATCGTGTCAGACGGCCCCTAAGGCAGCACATACGCCGTCATTTGTAGGAACAACAACCGGATTAAAAGACGATTGGCAATTTGCCGAAACATGGAAAGCTCGGGCACGTTTACTGTGTTGGATCGGGTGACGAGAAGTTCGGCAGACAGCTGATCAACTGCTCGTAAAATACGAGCAATATTCAGTGTTCTGTCAATAGTGCATACAGATAAGGAACGACTGGTGTCAATCTGGTAAACAGTATTTGCGGAACATCAGAGATTGGCTATTGTTCTGGTCGCTAGGCTTGGCGATTAGTCACCAGCAGAGGAGCGTCGTCAAGTGCGAAACGGAATAACGCCTCCTCGTTGTTTAGCGGTTCGTGATTATGGGAGTGTTCAGTAATGTTGAGTTTCTGCTTGCAAAGCTTAGCGAACAGAACACCAGCCATATACACAACCGAAGCTGCAAACATTTCATCCATCGGTAAAAATTGGAGGTTCTTTCGAAAGTTTATACTTTGACGAAGGGAAACAGAGGAAAAATTTTGCGGTCATCAAGGAGATTTAGCGGTTTCAGACCAAATTCCCCGTCTCTCAGCTTCCACGGAAGCTCCATAAGAAGACAGAGATTCAATGCAAACAAAAGTCGGTGCTAAAAATCCGTACCATACAGAAAAAAGTGAAGGCGAATAATAACAACTATTGAAAAACAAGCAGCTGAAAACCTACTTCTAAAACTGGAAATATAAACAAGATTCTGGCTGGAGAGCAGGGGCGAACCCTATGGCTATTGTATCCTTTGTTGTTGGTGACATGACAGCTATGCACCGAAGGGGGTGCTGCAATTAGACGTTGTTAGATGAACAGTGACGTTGGACCGTTGATCACCAGGATAAGCTACACCACTAAACTATGACACTGCTTTAGAAGACTAAGGCTTTCGGTAAAAAAAAATCGATTCAGCAAGTTTCCTCAACCATTAAACCAGAAGCTAGTACACTGAAATTCCCTAGCATCTCGCTGGATTTTATAGTAGTCTAGAAACAACAGGATAAAAAATCCAGAAGGTACAAGGCGGCCCTGACCGTTTGGAGCGCAAAATCTTTGCCTACCACAGGATATGTCTGAAGCGGCATACCACGTCCCATGCGATAAATTTTTCTTGCCTTACGCGCAACAGAGCGAGAAAACGACAATAACAACTGGAAACTCGCATATATACACATCAATCACTAGTTTGACGAATAGACTTCGTCTGCGGTAGCACCACTGTCAACCACAACACAAGGTAACGATCATCCGTGTGCATGTGGTAGGCCAGATAGACAGGAAGTCAGTATAAGCAATCCACGTTGGATAGCCCAATCTAGTGTTGTACCACAATATCTCACCGAATGTGGTTTCCCTGATGTTTTGGACAAAACCATACCACAACAAGTACCATGTTCATATTGCCAACTTTCAGAGAAACGTTCCCTTCTGCTTGCAGGAAGTCACATGCTTGCATGAGGATGCGCTACAAGAGGTGATAAGCGACAAAATTTCTAGTGACAGCCCAAGATTTCTCGCCAAACTGCACTTTCCTGGAAGACCAGCGAACTATCTTTCCCATAGAGGGAACATGGGTCTCTACACGGAGTCAAGTGTTCTTTTTTAATTGAATTGACGGGATACTCGACTTATAGTATGTCATAAAAGACCGGTTAGACTGGTACTTAAGGTGTCTTCAATATGATAAGATGTGCAGAGATGACAGAAAAGCCTGGACAACTCGCTGCAAGTTGCGCCCACTTAGAAAGGAGCATATTAGGTAGATCTATTCCGCAGGGCCCCACAAATCTCTTTTCTATCTCAGGATGACACTGGGCTCAACTATTCACTTATAAACAATAGATAAGATAGATGCAGTTCGAATCTTTGGTACCGACAGACACCAACCTTCGGGATTGGGAAGGTAGTTTTGCATTGAAGGCAATAGCTTGGATGCATGAGCGCAAACTAAACTCCGTTTTCTTTCAGACGTGAATCATTTAGTCGATTGCAAGCTACCAGATTGAGCAAGGTCTTCAACCGGGCAAGTGGACATGCCATGGACTTTGACCGCAACAATCACTGAGTGAATGGATTGTCAGCGTTCTACTCAGTTTTTTGTATTGGGTCAGTAATTCATGCTCGAAACTGTAAAGTCAGAACAGTGTCCTACCAATGCACATACATCTCTTAGGTCTAGCTGGCCGCTAAGCCAGGTACTGCGACAGATTATACCTTTTACCCGGGTTGGGACCAAGTAGGTTGCGAATATGGCAGTCTAAACACACAGGCTCCAGCCGAACAACTGCTGTCTTCTGGTGACAAATATTTCAGGCAGTAAGAAGATCGTTCAGCTGTAGCACCCTTTCGGTGCCTGACTGCCATGCCACCCGAAGGAAGCGCGAGGGCTGGGGTATTGCTGGGTTGCCCAAGCCTAGACAGGAAAAGTCGAAAGGCAGAGGTCGGGTTCAAACCACGGACCTTGCGGTCAGTAAATTCACGCTCTGACCACTAAGCCATCTCGGACCCCCTTTAAGGAAATTAGTCTATGACAAACAGACACAAGACGATGAGTAAAGAAGTTGGAAATGCAGAGGATCGTGAATAGTCTAGTTCGGAACCGTGGAAGGGAATGAATGAATGAATGAATGAATGATGAATGAATGAATGAATGAATGAATGAATGAATGAATGAATGAATGAATGAATGAATGAATGAATGAATGAATGAATGAAATGAAGAATGAATGAATGAATGAATGAATGAATGAATGAATGAATGAATGAATGAATGAATGAATGAATGAATGAATGAATGAATGAATGAATGAATGAATGAATGAATGAATGAATGAATGAATGAATGAATGAATGAATGAATGAATGAATGAATGAATGAATGAATGAATGAATGAATGAATGAATGAGTAGTTGTACTCGGCTCGATCCGAAAAGTCACGTGGCACCATCAAGGGTGCACCCCCAGGGAATTCCAGTAATGCGATGAACGAAAATGGAACAAACGGTGCTAGACATATCTTCCCTAAAATCGGTGACCAAAAACGTCTCTATTCCAAGAAATATCGGTTCATTTTACGGAGAATCCTCACTCCAGCGAGCAAACTTGGTCGCTCCCACAAGGTGCTTCGTCAGATCGGTAAAAATCAATGTACCCTTTTAGATGAACCATTTCCCGGTGGCATTTTTCAGATGGAGTATCTTTTTATATCTAACGACCTTCTTTGAAATGACTCCCTAATTTCCATAACGGAAACTACTCACGAGGTCGCTGAAAACTCTTCGACAGCCCACGACCGGTTTCGCCCTTCTTGGGGTTCATCAGGTTGGTGCCCCGAGTTTCCGTCAACCTTATGTTCTACTTGAACCCTAGTTCGTCCCTAATTCGCCTTTAAGATAATGTACGTGGGTGTGAGATATTGGTCGTTCTTCGCTCTGAAATATAACCATCTCCTCTCAATCGACCGTACACCAGACAGTAGACCACCATGGGTACATCGGGCGCACAGAATCAAACAGCTCAGTGAGAAGAATGGGAAAGTTCAGCGCGAAAACACATGGCACCGTTGTTATAAGCCATCCGACAGAGTAAACATCGTCGAAAAAATCCAATGAGCAATCTGATTTGTGTTCTCATCTTTGTGTTACTACGTTACTCGGACATCCACATGAATTTTGTCACATTTTGCAACTGTAGAGGCAAAAAGCGCTTGTCATCTGCAAACAACTCTGTGGGCACACAAGAGGAAAGTGTTACATAAATTGCCGTAATGAGAGCTGCAGATTGCCCTGCCATTCCTTGCGTTTCCTGTTTTGATCGTAAATCGTAGGTCAGCCGATTTGTCTTTCGTGTGACAGTGGCTAAGAAAGATGGGCAAATCACGTGTATGTATTTGTGAGCGCGTGTGCATGCGTGCGTGTGTTGCAGCGTCCACGGTTCCTGTGTCGAGCACGCACGCAAGAGCACGTGTGAACTTGTGTCCGGTGGCGTGGATCGAGGTAGAATGGAAATCCAGTTCTGCCTGCCGATTTCCGTGCATTAACTTGGAGTCATGCCTACCGGCACATTGTGTAAGAAGCAGTCCGACAGAAAGTACTTTGCCGCACTCTGTGAGATCCCACTGAGCTATGTTTACACGTGACTTGTAATAGGGTTAAGGTTTGAAATGGCCGCAAGGCTATGGACTTTAAAGAAATCGATTCAAAAGAGCAGCTGCATCTACATTATGCAAGGTCAATGCAAACTGCGTGGATGAAAATTCCGTTGGAACTAGTCAGGTCAATCTCATGAACAGCTACGGTTTGCGACAAATACGCTCACTTGCAGGTCAATTGGGTTTTCACGGAAGACTTAACTGAATCTCTCGTTTATGATAAAGATTTACAAATAAGTGCATTTGTTGGACTCAGTCCAATCTGGGTTCAAGTAGAACATAGTGTTGACGGAAACTCGGGGACTGCGCCTACCTGATGAGCCCCATGCAGGGCGAAGCACTGTCGAAGCGTTTTCAGCAACCTTGTGAGTAGTTTCCTCTATGAAAAAGTTTATGGGTTGATTTAAGCCAGGTGAAAAGATTCCACCGAGTTGTGATGAGTATGCAGCAATCCAGTTGTTTACCTTCGGTGAAAAGAAATCAGATTTCATTAGTACAGAGAGTCCTGTGGACGTGCTTGAAGCAATCCACAGTATGTGATTTGCGACGGTAGATGCAGTCTCACTTCGATCTATCTAATCGGTGCGTGGATGATACCTCTCCACCTAGGAATTCGCGCTGACCTGCTACAAAATTCCACAATGAATCCCAACGTTTAAACTCAAACCAGTTTGGTCTAAAATTTACAGCTCTACTGAGCTCATGATGACACACTATTCCGTACTGGTTCCGTAACATCATACTATACTCGGGAATGTATTTGAGAATCGTTTGAAGATGCGGTACAAGTGGGATACAAATTCGAAAAAGTGCGCCCCGAGGGAGAGGGTCATCTCATCCGATTACGTCAGCACTAAACTGTAATTACCATCAACATCATCATCATCATCACCACCCAGGGTCATCTCATCCGAATACGTCAGCACTAAACTGTAATTATCATCATCACCATCATTATGGACAGCATGACATCGCGTTCAACACCGATGCCTAACTACCGTAAGTGTCATGGTTGTACGTGGGCTGGGATACTGGCGGGGTACACACACCTAGACAAAAGGACGATTAGAGTCCTCAGCTAAAGCCTTTGGCTAAAAAGCCCAACCGAAAGGCAGCGATGTTTGGCGGAAAATGCAAATATATTACCATTTCTACGCAACAAGTCGCCACGTGTTCCAACCCCCAACCTTGAAGGCCGGGAGACTGTTTGTCAGAACTCTAACCATTGACCAACCTGGCATGAGGGACTCTGTGAGTGTCGCGGAGCCACTCCCTAGTATAGCTCAGTGGATCACTGAGGTGCGCATAGCGTCATACCACGGTAAGGTCCAGTCTCCTCGTGCCGAAGTGCTGGTGGATCGGTATAGATCACGTGGTCATCGAGTCTGAGAGTTGTTTGTGTGGGGAGACTTCGTGAGTTCAGCGGAGATCTCGTCCTGTAAGTAGACCCTATCTATGCTGAAAAGCTTAGAAGTACCGTACAACTGCGTCATCCATGTTTCGAATAATCAATAGTGCCCATCTCATAAACCCCAGGGAGAGCTGAACTTGCAAAAGCCTGGTCAACATTTGAAGACTAAACCGTTAAGACACGAGCGACTGATCAGCGGCGTGATAAACTCCACTTAGACAAAATGTAGTCTCATTCAGCCTTCAATCACACAGTTCACATCACGAGGTCACGTGTTGACGGACTGCTCGAGTGATGACTTTTCAGGATATTGAAGCATTTTTCATGGGGTCACACTATTTATAATCCCGAATAGAGATTCGCATTGAACGACCATCTGGTTTCACCACCTAATGGGTCATCAGGCAGGCGTATTCCGAGAGTTTCCCTTGAACATATTTCTCAAAGAATCACACAAATCACTTATTCTGCCTAAATCTAGTTAGGCCTCTCGTTTACTAAGTTTGCAATTGAATGTAGAACTCGGTTTATGTAGAGTTTTGTGTCCGATTAGTAGGTAAGGCTGATGGAGGATTAATATGGATTATGTTCGTAGTCACACCACTTTCGTCTGAACGGTCGTGCTTCTGTTCTGTTCCGGTGAGTTCACGTCAAAGGGAAGCCTTGAACTCGAATTTCGCTCATCAGCATTGCATATACAATGGCTGTGCCAGGATTTGAACCCAGGACATCTGACGTGCGAGGCGAGCGTGTAACCACTACTCCACCGACGCACGTTGGACGCATCTGAATTTTCAAGTCTGAACAGACGAACGTGGTCACACTTGAGTGATGTGATTGGTGTGCTCGACTCATCATGGATTAGCATGTCGGAGAGCTTCCGTCATCGTTTGAGCACTGTCATGTTAATGAAACTATACCGCCTTGTTTTAATTAAATTAATAAGAGGCCGCGGTTTCGTTGGAGGGTCGCTTCACAACTCCGCCACTCCGCCAAGATTTCAGTTAAAAAAACTGAGTGATGGTTAGCCTGTGGCGAGTATTCCATTCTCCTTTCTTTCAGTTGAATGTGGTACTTGCTTCACGTAAAAACTGATTAAAAAAGGTCCTATTTGTTCACACAAAACAGGGGATTAAAGGCAGAGAGACTAATAGCTGTTCCATGCTGAGAAAATGTGTCCATGTGGTAGCATTACACACGGGATTGCTGGATTAGGGACTAATAGCTGTTCCATACTAAGGAAATGTGTGTCCAAGTTGTAGCATTACACACGGGATTGCTGGATTAGGGGTTGCTGAAGAGGCAAAGTACCATGTCCCGAACCAGATAGGGGAAGGGAAACTATTTGCATCGCAAACGATACAGAACGTCGAAAAACACGATCCAATAAGTAGTTAAACTTGACAAACGGGTGCGAAATTAGTGCGCATATGAATCAGGAGTCTATCAAAAGATATTGACTAGTTTAATATTCTTTTGACTGAAGGATTACCTGACTTATTCTAAGCATTCATTTTCGATGCTCTTCCTAGTTCCGTAAGCAGATACTGTTGTGCTGTTGGACGAACTCTACTAGTACGTTTGAGAATTATGTACGAAGAGCTTTGACCATAGCTTCCAATATGCTTCAACCATAGCGTAGAAGTTTGCAGTCGCACAAAACCACGTCCAACAAGGGTATGGCTTGGATTATTGTCTTACTTTTGTACAAAGCGATTTTACAATGTGAACCTCCAAGCAATGGCCACCAAGGCTTATCAAAGACTAGTCTGTAGCGTGAGGGAAATATCATTCTCGAGGCTTTTGTGGAAAATGGAAGAACCTATTATAGACAAGCACTACGTTTGCAAACGATGCAAACAATGACTGAACAATATGAATACATGGTTCTGATTTATTTAACTTCAAAATACAGTCTTCCCTCCTTAAAGAGATGCCCACTTAAACTAGAGTTGATTTTCTCTGCAATGCGGTTGTTGAAAAAAGGTAAAGTGTTTGAAAAGAATTCTTGCCATTGTTGGTGGCAGTTAATCTTTTTTTCGTCGCCTGTACTAAAGTCTGAGCACTGACTGAATAGTCTACAGGTCTTACTCGACTTAAAATTCCCTCCTTAGGTTAGCTTGAGTAGGTATTGCGTCACTAGCTTCACATATCTGGTTCCATTGATACCAAATCCTGGGGAAAATTCATCGAAGTACGCAAAACGCATCATGAGTTTTAGGAACCGCGTACTTGTCGTGCAGTGGTTGCAGCTGTCACAGTTTCGTTCACCGACGATTTGGGGAGGTGGGAGAGGTAGCCGCAAACTATTAATATCCCATCGTCAGGTAGAATAAATGCAGTCAGACCCAGAGACTATCAGACACGCAGTAAGCAGACGGAGACGACCAAAGACGGCGGCTCCGTTGACTGGGCCCTTTGAAATCCAATCACGCGTTAACCATGAATATCTAATCATCTTTAAAACCGATTACTTGATAATTGTCCGATGTCCGGATACAACCAGCCAGAAAAGTGTTGTCTATTCACTAGACTCAGCATGTCAGATCAACTGCTTGGAAACATAAGTCCTATCTACTGCATAAAACCATTCAAATTTTCTGAGTATTTTCTCCCGTCATTAAAGTTCAGTTTATCACTTGCAAATCGTCCCTTCGATATAAACTCGACATTTCTGATAACACAACTAAGTCATCCAGACAATTTTGGTAAAATGCGTCTTTTACACCATACGACAGCCTACTTGTAGAGTACTTAGGGTTCCTGACTACTCTGAGGTGTCGGGAAAAGTCTATCTGGATCATTACACATGCAAACTTGGGCACAATCTCCCGGCAATAGGGCGATTTTATCGTCAGAGATTTGTGACTCAAAAGTAATTTCCGGTAATAACGAAAGAGATGCCATGGCATTCCACTGTCAAAAGTACACGGCACCTTGAAAGGTGGTTCTACAAATTCGTTTTTCGGAACTTGTATCGCATTATAAAATAGCAACAACTCGTTTTGGAGGCAATTAAATGAAACTAGACAAGGAGATCGGGTTCTGTAGAGCAGCTTCAAAAACAACAAACTCTCCAACAACCCAAAATAAGGTCAGAAGTAACAAAATACATTGCATCGCACTTAGTTTATCAACACTTAGCCTCCATATGTGATTGGATGTCTCAAAATCAAACCGAAAAAGTCGGCAAAAAGCCCAGTAATTCAGATTTTCTACGGATGATTGCCGGAATTCGTAAGTGTAAACCTTTAAAAGCTCCAAACTACGTCTGAATGCACATCAAAAGTGAAGATGATTCTTTGTCCCTAAAAGAGAAGTCTTAGGAATGACAGCGCTCCCGATCCATGCCCTGTTGGGTTTCGCTACCGGTACCAACATTCTTCGCAACTGACACCTAATCAAGCTAGCTAGATGTCGACTACCCCGAAGTTTGTTCTTTACTTCCATTCGGGCCGCCGTCCGATCAGTTTCTCCTGTGCACAGGTCCCTTACACGACCAAACATCGATGAATCAATACTAGCGAATAGATGAGCAGACGAACAGTTTAAAGCTGTCCCAGTGTCCGTTGGCTTTTCGTAAACTGTGGTCTTCTGCACCCCTCAACCTTATGTGCCATGCAGCCTATGAAGTCCAGTGTACCCGAAGTTGTCTATCTCCGTACTAAATTTAGTGTGTGGATTAAGGTGATTCAGATAATCAAAAAAATCACTGACCTTGCTCTTGTTTCATCACGGCAAAAGTGTCATCTACACAACGCCAGAATATCTTGAGTGGGTACGGTAATCCGGTTAGAGCTTCCTATCAAAAAGGTTTCACAAAAATATTTACTAAAACAAGGGATAATGGAGATCTCATTGCTAAACCCTGTACTTGAGTGTAGACCACGGAGTCGAGAACGAAGTGGGTGAGATTAAGGCATACTTTTATCCCTTCCACTATTTCATCTACCGTGGGCCGTGTCCGTTCTGACAGGGTGGTGTTTGTTAGTAGCGGTCGCCTGGCCATTTCTAAAGAGCCCCCTTTTGGCAAATTTCTATACAACGAATTAAAATCGAGACCTACAAGAATGACAACCGCTACTTTTCTGGCAAGAATCTGGCCATCTCAGTTATGCTTCCGTAAAAAGTGCGAAGCACTGGATCTGGGTTTACCTGATGTTGTAGCTAAATGATATTCTACGTCCCTCGTGGCGCCATTATTCGGATTTGGTTACCTGAAAATTCGGGAGGACTTATTACTGGTGCTCCATCAGCATGCGGCGAGCACACGTGATTTACTATGTGTGAACAAACGGACATGCTGATATTGAAATAGTACTCGTGTTTACTGCCGAGCCCATCACGTGTCTTCCAGAAAACTCCTCTTGTCTTGTCCGGTCAGTACCGCATGTTAGTAGGAATAAGGAGCACCAAGCATATCTCGTATTTTAAACGACTGCGGATCATTTATTGGCCAAGCCGCGTCGGCACTAGTTTTTTCACCGCCCAAACAGATGACGTCATTTTAAGGAAAGCAGGAGCCTTTCGTTTTCAGATGCTTAACACATCTACTTGCTGCTTAAGCAAGCACGACGTGGGAAACGAATGTGCATCTTTTGAGCAGCAGTGGTAATTCAGTAGATAGCTCTCAGGAACCTGCCTTCTGTGATTTTACGTCCTGTCTCTAAAACCTTCTTTGAACTGTAAGCATGCAGGCAGTGATATTAGCGTAGTACGCTAATATCTTTAGCATTCAAAATTTCTTCGAATGTAGCGCCGTTATTTGCAGCCACTAAATACGCCACAAACCAGTATTTCGCAACAATATAACGGCATCCCACTGTGATACGACAAACGGAACATTTTATATTCAAAGGGATGTCTATTTTAGAATACCGAGAAACTAAATTGATGGACGTGAGTTAACTGTTCGTGATTTGTGTACCAAATTCCTTAAACAGACACTTCCGACGTTTTACTGACGATGGCTGAAATTCTGTTCGCAGAAAATGCAGGAAACGCAGAAAATGTAGGAAAAAAATTCAGAAACTAGTAATGATGCAAAGGTGGCCATCGTGCGATAACATAGTTTTCTCAACTAACAATATGGCATTTTTGTGGATTTATGATTTACGTTCCGTGAATTTGGGCAGGGATGTGGAACACCACGCCAATACTCTGATGGACACGCTAGGAGAAGCAACACCTAGTTATTCCCAAGCCAAAAAACTCAATTTTGCATAAGAAGTAATCTGACAAGTTGGTCGGCAATCAATCAAGTAACGTTTCTGAAAGAATGTAGCGACATTTTGGAAGACTAATGGAAAGTCTTGTGCATACATTGTTATCGACGATACTTTTAGTGATTGCTCCCTGTTGCAATGTGGCTTCAGGCTTTCAGTGGTCTCCTTCAGTAAGGATGATACAATTATCATTGATATTACTAGCTGGGCAATAATAAGGAAGGCAAATTCAGCCAAAATGTAACATATAGACCTCCTCAACTTTTCCCATAAAGCTTTTGGTCGTTAGCAAGTGTGCGATAGGCAGGCTTCTGCCAATGAATATGCAAGAGCTAAATTAAGAAGTCAAACAAGTAACGTAGATTTTGGGTTTACATGGTGATAAAATCATTTTTAAAAAAACCTTGAGCCAAGCAGCCGCTGAAGCTGTGTTTGGAAAATTTGAAGCAGCTATTTAAACCAGAAGTGAAACTCGTGTGATCATTGTGCCATGGCTTCTGGTCTCCTAATACTGCAACGTCAAATATTGTAATGTGAGACGGAAGGATGTATTGATCACATCCTTGTATTGCGTCGTAATAGAGCATCAGTTCATATGCTGTTGAATCGCAACTGCGGCTCTCCTTGACAGGAAATGAACCTTTCACACTGTGTAACTGCGTGACTGTTCTCAGTAGACTTAACCAAATGAAATGCCCATGCAGTTCGTGGGAATCCTCTAATTCTTTTACTTCCACGCCTTCATTTATACCAGGTTTTACAACAGATCACCAAAACATCCTGCCAAAACTAGAGGAGCTTTTCAAAGTAGCCCTACCTCACTCGTTTTGTTCACGGTTGTCGTAAACGCCGTCGCAGATGGCACACTACAACCATCATGATAATGAATGCTTGACTGTAACACCCTTGTGATACTTAGCTGACATGCCTGTCAGGTTGGTTTTATAAAGTCTAGACGGGCAATCGAGATGTAGGGGGTGACTTAAAATCAAGTACGCTACGAGAGTAAATTTACACCATGGAAACTGAGCCACCTTACGCTCAACAATCTTAAGCAAAGAATGATGCACATGCAAGCACTTAGTGATAAACCAGCGAATGCGACTCCCTAGGTTCAAGTCAAATTGACAGTTAACACACTTTCATTCTAGTTATTGATAGTTGCAGGTGTAAAATGACAGATAATCGCATAAGACCGCAAAATGAAGGCCCTAACGGATAAAGTGTGTGCTGTAAAATCCTATCTCTCTCCAAGCTGGAGACTGAGTGAATATCCTTGCACATGGTTGAAAAACTTCCAAACTACCACGGAAATCATAAGCTGTCAAATGCCTACTAACGTTGGTCAGTCATTTTGCGATAGAATACAGTTGAATGAATAGAGGAGAATGTCGGTAGCTCAGATATTAATTGTTCACGTATAGAGGCTTGTCGGCAGGCTAAGTTTTCCCAGCTACAGTTGGATGAAACTTGCATAGAATGCCAGATCAATTCTGAAACGTGATGCTTAGATGTGCTCATTTTAATCCCATTCAATGGGATAGACTTCCACCGGTGGGTACACAGAACACGTTTTGAACCAAGCATCTACCTTTCCTTTTTTCCAATCGCTGCTAGTATCTGATTTCCTCAGGGTTGTTAGACAATTAAGCAATGGCCGTGCTATTGGCGAGTGACCCACCCATTAAGTAAAACAAAATACGGATAGCATTGTTCATATTTCCAGTTTAAAATGAAACTGTTGGAATATTCACTTATGCTGTTGAAAAAGACGAAATAAGAACGTATGAGAATAGCGATCACGCAATCATGGACAACTCAGTGTTTAATCGAAACCCAACAAGTCTAGAACGTCGGCCATTGCTGCGTTTGGTCCATCGTTTAGTGGTGAGCGTGGGAGCCATTGGGTGTATCTCCCAACCATACTGAGCCATCGTATCGCACGACATTCAACACCTATTTGGGATCACCTAGAGCATCGGTCAAAATCACACACTTGGGACGTTTAGAAAACCCCCTAGTATTACATCTGCAAAGGGTACTCACGGCTTCGTTAGGATATGGTGTTTTCACCAACATGTGGCACGCTGTAGAAGCACTCTGACTGCTTACTCTTCATTGAGAACGCCATATACTTTTGGAATGTCTCCCAGTATTTGTACACGCCGTTCGACTTCCCTTCCGCCCCTTTACCACTGAAACATCTCAGGCCTGTCGGCTTCATTCGTCCACAATATACTGTATCATTTTGAACTCCAACCGACTTTGTTGTTAATGTTGTTTTTGAGTATCGTTCTTTAGTAGATGTGATCTACGAAAAAGCGTCCGGAGTGAAACCTGGTCTGAAGTCATTTTTACGGACAGGATTGTGTAGGGGCTATTCCAAGCTCAGAATCACTTCGGAATCGTGCGATAACATAGTTTTCTCAACTAACAATATGGCATTTTTGTGGATTTATGATTTACGTTCCGTGAATTTGGACAGAGATGTCGGACACCAGGCCAATACTCTGATGGACATGCTAGGAGAAGCAACGCTTAGTTATTCCCAAGCCAAAAAAACTCAATTTTGCGTAAAAAGTAATCTGACAAGTTGGTCGGCAATCAATCAAGTAACGTTTCTGGAAGAATGTAGCGACATTTTGGAAGACTAATGGAAAGTCTTGTGCATACATTGTTATCGACGATACTTTTAGTGATTGCTTCCTGTTGCAATGTGGCTTCAGGCTTTCAGTGGTCTCCTTCAGTAAGGATGATACAATTATCATTGATATTACTAGCTGGGCAATAATAAGGAAGGCAAATTCAGCCAAAATGTAACATATAGACCTCCTCAACTTTTCCCATAAAGCTTTTGGTCGTTAGCAAGTGTGCGATAGGCAGGCTTCTGCCAATGAATATGCAAGAGCTAAATTAAGAAGTCAAACAAGTAACGTAGATTTTGGGTTTACATGGTGATAAAATCATTTTTAAAAAAACCTTGAGCCAAGCAGCCGCTGAAGCTGTGTTTGGAAAATTTGAAGCAGCTATTTAAACCAGAAGTGAAACTCGTGTGATCATTGTGCCATGGCTTCTGGTCTCCTAATACTGCAACGTCAAATATTGTAATGTGAGACGGAAGGATGTATTGATCACATCCTTGTATTGCGTCGTAATAGAGCATCAGTTCATATGCTGTTGAATCGCAACTGCGGCTCTCCTTGACAGGAAATGAACCTTTCACACTGTGTAACTGCGTGACTGTTCTCAGTAGACTTAACCAAATGAAATGCCCATGCAGTTCGTGGGAATCCTCTAATTCTTTTACTTCCACGCCTTCATTTATACCAGGTTTTACAACAGATCACCAAAACATCCTGCCAAAACTAGAGGAGCTTTTCAAAGTAGCCCTACCTCACTCGTTTTGTTCACGGTTGTCGTAAACGCCGTCGCAGATGGCACACTACAACCATCATGATAATGAATGCTTGACTGTAACACCCTTGTGATACTTAGCTGACATGCCTGTCAGGTTGGTTTTATAAAGTCTAGACGGGCAATCGAGATGTAGGGGGTGACTTAAAATCAAGTACGCTACGAGAGTAAATTTACACCATGGAAACTGAGCCACCTTACGCTCAACAATCTTAAGCAAAGAATGATGCACATGCAAGCACTTAGTGATAAACCAGCGAATGCGACTCCCTAGGTTCAAGTCAAATTGACAGTTAACACACTTTCATTCTAGTTATTGATAGTTGCAGGTGTAAAATGACAGATAATCGCATAAGACCGCAAAATGAAGGCCCTAACGGATAAAGTGTGTGCTGTAAAATCCTATCTCTCTCCAAGCTGGAGACTGAGTGAATATCCTTGCACATGGTTGAAAAACTTCCAAACTACCACGGAAATCATAAGCTGTCACATGCCTACTAACGTTGGTCCGTCATTTTGCGATAGAATACAGTTGAATGAATAGAGGAGAATGTCGGTAGCTCAGATATTAATTGTTCACGTATAGAGGCTTGTCGGCAGGCTAAGTTTTCCCAGCTACAGTTGGATGAAACTTGCATAGAATGCCAGATCAATTATGAAACGTGATGCTTAGATGTGCTCATTTTAATCCCATTCAATGGGATAGACTTCCACCGTTAGGTACACAGAACACGTTTTGAACCAAGCATCTACCTTTCCTTTTTTCCAATCGCTGCTAGTATCTGATTTCCTCAGGGTTGTTAGACAATTAAGCAATGGCCGTGCTATTGGCGAGTGACCCACCCATTAAGTAAAACAAAATACGGATAGCATTGTTCATATTTCCAGTTTAAAATGAAACTGTTGGAATATTCACTTATGCTGTTGAAAAAGACGAAATAAGAACGTATGAGAATAGCGATCACGCAATCATGGACAACTCAGTGTTTAATCGAAACCCAACAAGTCTAGAACGTCGGCCATTGCTGCGTTTGGTCCATCGTTTAGTGGTGAGCGTGGGAGCCATTGGGTGTATCTCCCAACCATACTGAGCCATCGTATCGCACGACATTCAACACCTATTTGGGATCACCTAGAGCATCGGTCAAAATCACACACTTGGGACGTTTAGAAAACCCCCTAGTATTACATCTGCAAAGGGTACTCACGGCTTCGTTAGGATATGGTGTTTTCACCAACATGTGGCACGCTGTAGAAGCACTCTGACTGCTTACTCTTCATTGAGAACGCCATATACTTTTGGAATGTCTCCCAGTATTTGTACACGCCGTTCGACTTCCCTTCCGCCCCTTTACCACTGAAACATCTCAGGCCTGTCGGCTTCATTCGTCCACAATATACTGTATCATTTTGAACTCCAACCGACTTTGTTGTTAATGTTGTTTTTGAGTATCGTTCTTTAGTAGATGTGATCTACGAAAAAGCGTCCGGAGTGAAACCTGGTCTGAAGTCATTTTTACGGACAGGATTGTGTAGGGGCTATTCCAAGCTCAGAATCACTTCGGAAGCAAATCCTGAGGCACAGTTCGACTTTTCACCATCATCTGAGTCACACTTAACAAAAAAATACTTGAAAGGAACGTTAAGATGAGAATGAACGACTTATCAGATTGAGGAAACGATCACGACGGGGCAACAGCAACGGGTTGGTGTATGATCAGGGTTTCATGACAGCGAATATTTTGAACAGCTTCCGGAAATTTAAGTTGCGACACTAACAGCTAAGAACTCTCAATGATTCCTTCACATGTATTTAAGGTATAAGCCAAGAGCTGAAGGCGTGAGTAAGAACTCTATTAGCCGATAAACAACTAGTCTTATGAGAACACTTAATGGGTCAATAGAAAATTCGAACAAGTTATCTCTAATCTACCTGATAATGACACCAGTTACTACTTCAGTTACTAGTGTATTTAATGTGATAAACAACCCCAATGCTTTTTGAAACTTACCTGGTGTAAGGATTTTTGATACCTCAAGACAGCCATTTCCGACAGCTCCTTGATAGAAATGTTCCCCTGACCACAAGGAACCACAATTTTCACATTTCCAAACGATACCGTCACTTTCATATCCGAGAATTATTCTTTCAGAAGTCGGTGAAGTCCAAGTCTTCCAGGGCTTATTATCATATTTCCGGGGAGATGTTTACCTCGAGATAGAAAAAGTAGCCTAAGTTGTGTGGGAATAACGGTATATTAAAATCTGAATGCAAGGGAAGAGTCCACTAGTTTGCAGGACGCTTTCGCTTTTCAGAAATTCTCACATATGTAGTATTCCAGAAATAATAATGGACCAAAGCGAATTATTGATTGCACAAATTGCGCACGAATATATGTAAAGATCACATGCAGATGCTTGCGGCACATAAAATGCATTCCCACTGCACCGACCGCGACGAAGTACGGGCTTCATTTCCGCGGTTGAAGAGATAATATAACTTATGCGTCAGGCGAAAGTGATGTAGGAAGCGCTTTAGATCAACTGTTAGTGTAAATTGGAAATGTTCACTACCCTCAGGTTTTTTATAAACTACGGGGAATTTCAGCGGCCTACCAGTTCATGGAAAAAATGAGTTCGACACATTTAAACAACGGACGAGCACAAGTGGTAAGAATGCTAAACTTGTACTCAAAAAGTTGTCACATGCTTATTATTTTTAAAATGCTTATAATCATTTGCTCCAGCTCTTTGTCGTTTCCGTTTGCTCGTGAAAGACTGTAAAAAATTTCCCTCAGTGTTTAGTCAGTTTATAGAGTCAAAATGTGTCATTTTATTGAATTTTTCGCCCGGACATAGCAAGTGCGTGAAAGATTCTGCCAGCTTGTACTCCACTTCTGCGGTGTATCCGCTTACAAGCCGTACTCCTCGGCAGCTATCGGATGACCACATTATATGTGGAATTGGATGCCTAGCGAGTGTTAAACGTGGAATGCAATGTCACTCTAACAGGGCCTGGTATCTCTTTAAATACTGAACGGATGGATAACCCTACTATCTCACTCTCATGACTTGTTTGTCTGCATCAGCTGCCTGCATCTTTTGGGTGTTATGCATACCGAAACAAACGAGACGGCTGTCACTCACGAAACCGTGTCTTCATTTCTGATTGGAGCAGATTGTGGTGTTTTCTGCGTTTATTTTACTTCCATTATAACACTAGGTATTTCATCAATTGCATGATTGTTTTTTTGTTTGAATACGAAAAACTACAAAAACCCGCACACGTGCAAAATATTCACGCAATACAAACGTGGTCACGTGCTTCGACTCCCTCCTCTGATTTTGCTCGCGCCTGCAGCGGTCATTCGCGAGTCTCATGTGCCAACTCGGGTATCAAGATATTTCAGGCCATCTTCGGAATCCATTATATGTGGGAACTGTTCAGAAGAAGACCTCTGGACCACCATTATTGGATTATTCTTTATTAACTGTCCTGGGCCAATGACGAACTATATAAAATGGAACAGTTATTAGTGAGTCTGTTCCATCTGACCTCTTTTTTACTGTATACCCAATCTAATCTAACATTATTTCTATTTCTTTGCCACACTCCTGGTAAAGTAACTTACTGAGTAGCCAGACGAGTACAGGATCAATACAAATATTCCTATTTTGTCGAGATGCCCAAGAAAGAGAAGGTACTATTTCCGAAATCTCCGGGTGAAAAGCGCAAAGGACAAAACGGTCTGCATGAATGCCGATAACGAAATTTCCTCTCTAAAGAAGTGCAGTGTGCCAATTGTTCCGGGTCCGCTGGCTACAAGGGCAGTTTACCAGTCTTCTGATGCGGCACTCACGACAATCACAGTGTCCCCAGTGGACGGGCACGCGAGTGTGATCGAGCTGATCATCTTGAGGTGGTTCTCTAGATGAACTGCGTCAACGAAACTGGCTCCTTGTTGGGTTTGTCACAAAGGTTGAACACCGAAATCTTCATGCCTAATTATTGCGCGGAAAGAAGTGTGGTGGGTCATAGTTTTATTCCTAAGTTCTTAACACCGTTAACCCGGGTTTGGATATCCGCCCGATAGCCTGGTACTTTTAGCAAAGCCAAGAAGCCAATGAACGTGATTTGTTGAACACTGACGCGCTCAAGCGTGTCATGCTTGGCAGAAAACGGGCCGTTTATAAAGCTCACACGGAAAGCTCTGGGCGTGCCACAAATGGCAAGTAAAAAGCAATCAACTAAATATGCCTCAACAGAAACGGTTGTTCCATCGTCAGTTGTGTGGTCGAGCTAAACCTGCGGCTGGTCATCTTCTTAGAACGCAAGCTAACAACTATGACCATAGTAGACCTTTCCTCGCCAACTGGCTTACAGAGGCTTCCGAGTTGTCCGTTTTCAAGAGGCCTAGCCAAAGTTCAAGACGTTTTGGAGGCACGATGCCTTTTCCAGCAGAATCTTCGGGAACGGACTAACAATTTTTGTGCTAAAATGTTGTACCTTGTTGCATATGTTCTCAGACCAAAAATCACCCCAATCGGCTATCATTTTGGTGTTTTGTTTTAACTAATCCCTTTTTTAAGCTTTTGCGCGCGTTCCACTCAGCATCTCCTTTGCTGTGGTTTAAGAGTTGGCTTCGCATACTTTTGTTAAGAATTTTCGGACTGCATCTTTGTCAACCTCCACGGCGTTTAAGAAGGACTTAAATGAATAGATGAAGTACAACCATGTGGCATTCATGCATGCATCCAATAATCGAAGCTCGAACGCTCTTTTGCGTTACGCATGGGTGTACCACAGATGCGGCAGGCGGCCTGCAAGACAGTGATGGAGCTGAGGAATCCGAAGAAACTTGTAAGCCGAGCGTATCAGGTAGCAAGAGCGCGCAGGCTCAGTTTTTTAATACTGCGCTCCTGCCACCTTCCAGACACGATGGTCGCAATATTTAAGCTATGCGTACGACCAATCGTGGAATTCTG
>NW_008751860.1:542207-543366 GCF_000715545.1 Opisthorchis viverrini | reverse complement strand
CTGAAATGAATACCGCTGCTCAATGAACTGCATGCCCAAGTCGAATCATCTCATCTGTGACGTCCGTCACGGGGCTGTCCAAAAACGGAAGCATGTCAGACCAATGATGGCACGGCACTGCCGTACGCAGTTTGATAACACACCCGCAACTGTTCCATTCCTCTTCTCAACCGTGCCCTTTTGCCTACTCGTTTCACTGACCCCAACGACCGCCATGACATTCATTCCAACCTATTGGACTGCTCGTTCAAATTCAACCACCTCTGTGTCCCCATCCAATCTAACCCCATCACCTGACTTCCCAGCAACAGAGCACCCAGTGAGTCTGCTTGTTCTCAGATTGCACCATATTTTTGAGACCAAACTTGCCGGGTTCTCCCAATTCGAATTATCCCATCTTCACCTCCACTTTTGCTTGTTATGACTCCGGCCATTTACACAGCCGCCCAAGGTCACCCATGGCCAGCAATTGTTTTCCAGTTTTAGTTCATGTCAGCTAACTGAGCCACTGAATTACTCGGACCTCACGCCTATTGCTCCCTACAAGTTGCAAAAGAAACATAATTATTATTTAATCGAGTACCTCCCACTGTTTATGACATTGTCCCTTTTTTCGCGCAGTCACCACTACCCGCAAATCCCTCAATCATGCCCGATTCTGACTGTAGAAGCATAATCATTTTAGATGGAATGCCACCCACAAGTTGGGAATAAATATTATTATTATTTTCCAATAACAAACGGTTCGCAAAGCACCTGTTTTTCGCTGGGGTTTTGTTTGAGGTGGCAGAAGAACCATTTTGCAGACACCTACCTTTATCTTGAACACAACCATATGGTTTCGAAGTTTTATATGATCTGCTTCCGGAAAATCGACGGCTAACCGAATAAGAGTTGGGCACCCGCAGGGCCCCGCTGAAGTAGACGTGCACAACACCTGACATGTTCCGCGGATATCAAAGATCTTGGCCTCAGATACTCCTGTACATTGAAATTCTCCCGCTAGGTGCGGTTTCAGGTTGCCCGAGCACGTAGGCTCAGTTTTTTAATCCTGCGCTCCTTTAGATCTTGGCGATACTCCTGTACATTGAAATTCTCCCGCTAGGTGCAGTTTCAGGTTGCCCGAGCGCGTAGGCCCAGTTTTTTAATCCTGCCTGCG
>NW_008751860.1:537775-539158 GCF_000715545.1 Opisthorchis viverrini | reverse complement strand
CCAGTCATGCCTTTATTCTGCAATACTGTGATACTGTAATACTATGATCATGCCCGACGGTATGCTACCCAGTAGTTGGGAATAAATATTATTTTTATTACGTTGTCTAGGTGAGTTCAGCTACCCGCTATGGCCGATGTGGTTTCCGTGTGGCCTTTTGATTAGGTTTCTTGGACCCTTAGCTTCATGCTGGTCACATGCGACAGCTAGGTTCTTTCAGCGGTCCGCTATGGTTGACGTCATGGTCATCTCAGTATATTTCCCAGGTTATAATTGAGCACCATACTGTTTAACATCAAAATTGCACGATTTTTCCGGCAATAATGAACGCGGCTTCCTCGATTATTACTCGTAGTAGCAATTATTGGAGTGGCTGCCTCGTATATTTTGCATCCACAACGGACGGGTAGGTTTTTGAAGGTTCAGCGAATTATTTCAACCGCAAAACTACCTGAAGATTCCGTCTAGTTTACGTTAGTCACCTTTCTCCTAAATTCGCGATTCCTCTATTTCATTAGGCATGAAGCGCGGGACGTCAGGAGGTCAGCGGTATTCGACGTTCGGGAAGATGTAGCGACGGCACACGTTAGTTCTGAAATGTGCAGATATACGGACTGGTATTAATGAGTCCACATGGTATACACAGCACACATTCGCACAGGTCGGGTGGGACAGAAGAGAACACCAGAGTGTAGTAGCGACGCACGTGTACTAACCCGAAACCGAAACCGGAAGACCGGGATGTACAAAGTAGGTTCAAGGTCAGTTGGGGTGGGTACAAGCGGGATACTCTTTCCTGTCCAGGGCCCGTGGTGACTCGTCCGTGGTACCTGCAATAGGGGAAGAGAGAGAGGGAGAGGCACACATAATGTCATATGATAAACATACAATCTGGTACAGTCGGGTTTCAAATGCGTTACACTGCCCCCTCCCGATTCCGAGCACTGTCCTCAGTGCTCAGGTATTTATGTCAACCGTATGGCTGACAGGGACGTTGACGGCTGGGCGTCATTACGTGTTTGGGGTATGGTTTTAACTGGTTGTAATGTATGCATTGTATATCCGTATGTGGCTGAGACGGGTTGCGGATCACATAAGTATTGTTTGGTCTCTTCATAATAATAACATAAGGCCCTTGCAACGTCGAGTGGAATTTTGCGGGTGCACCGGGCGGTGCTTTCGGGCGATGTAATAACACAGTCACCCACTTCGTACACAGGTCCGTTAGATCTGCGGTCGTAGACAGTGTTTTGGTGCTGCTGAGCATGTCCAATGTTTTCGCGGACGATTTGCAGTGCAGCGAATAGGTGTTCGCGGAGCGATCGGACGTACTCGTTACTGCCAAAGAGGTCCGCAGGGACCACGGGCGTGTCTGCGTCGGAG
>NW_008751860.1:534081-537415 GCF_000715545.1 Opisthorchis viverrini | reverse complement strand
TGATCATAGTTTTACAGTCAGAATGGAGCATGACTGAGTAATTTGTGGGGCTACGGATTGCACAAAAAGAGGGCAATGTCACAAACAGTGGGGAACACCCGACGATATAGCAATAATAGGTTATTTTCCAACTTGTTGGGAAGAATGGGCATGCGGTTCGACCGTTCACACCATTTGGTTAGGTGGTCAATCATGACGACGACGAAACGGTTACCATTCCTGGTCTCCGGCAGAGGTCCTATCACGTCAATACCCACTCGATGGTTTGGTCCTTGCACGGGGATCGGTTGCAGCGGTGCTCTGGGTGTTACGGTGAGGGTCTTCGTCTTCGCACACATAGTGTCGACGGAAACCCGCGACATCGTGGTGTAGCAGAAACCACCAATAGTGCCATTTAATGTGCGCTTCCGTTTTCTTCTGCCCCGCATGCCCCAAATCTCGGTGAACTGCTGCGATGGTCTGCTGGACGCAACTACGTGAGACAACGACACGAGGCTGGCCATCCCGACTATCCATAAGGTGAAGTACTCGAGGTATAGGTTTTTCTCACCGTGACCACAAACTCCTTACTGCCGGGGATCTCGAAGCCATCAGGCATCCAGAGGGGTTGGAGTTGCCCTGGAGCTGGAGGCGGTAAATCTCTCCAATATCTGCGTCCTTAGATTGTTCTTCTTCCCAGTTCATTCGATTAGACGCAAGTAGCACGATAACAAGCTCTGATTCTTGGGCTGGTCTTCGAGATAATGCATCGGCATTCGAGTGTCTAATGCCCGGGCGATTAGTGCAAGAGAAGTTATACTCCTGAATCCGCTCTTGCCATCGTGCGACCTGGCCATCGGAATCGAGGAAGCTTTGCAACCACTGTAGTGAGTGATGATCCGTCCGGACAAGGAAGTGCCTGCCAAGCAGATAAGGCCGGAAGTGATGCAGGAAGTACACCAGAGCAAGCATTCCACGTCGGATGGTGCAGTAGTTACGTTCACGCTTATCTAGAACACGGCTACCATATGCGATGACCACCTCTCGGTCGGCCAGACTTTGGGAGAGTACGGCACCAATTGCCATTTCGCTAGCGTCAGTATCTAAAACAAACTCTCCTGCATCAGGTGAAAGATCCGGGTAAGCTAAAATGAGTGGAGATGTTAATGCCTGCTTAAGACGGTTGAAAGCCTCGTCACATTCTACAGTCAACAAAAATTTCCGATTTTTGTGGGTAAGCTTGGGAAGTGGGGCAGCGATTGCGGCAAACCTTCTAATGAATCTGCGGTAGTATGATGCAAGCCCGTGGAAACTGCGTAAGTCACGGATACCCGTCGGTGTCGGCCACTCGGCAATGTGTTTGGTCTTATCTTCGTCCGATTGGACCCCATCGGAAGAGAGAATATGGCCTAAGAACAGCACTTTACGCTGGAGGAACTTGCACTTTCCCGCACGGAGGGTTAGACCGGCTTCCTCGAGGCGACATAAGACTTCTCACAGCCGGCCGTTTTGTTCTTGGATTGTGTGGCCGTGAACAATGATTTCATCCAGATGGATCAAGCAACATTTAGGGACCAAACCAGCGAGGACCGTCTGCATAAGTCGCTGAAATGTGGCTGGTGCGTTCGCGAGCCCGAATGTCGTATAGGCCCGACGGTACTGCAAAAGCCGTTTTACAGCGGTCCTTCGGGTGGACCTTGACTTGCCAATACCCAGACGCTAGATCCAGGGTGGAAAATAACTTTCAGCCAGCCACTGCGTCAATAGTATCATTCACGCGTGGAAGTGGAAATGAGTTACGCTCAGTGACCTGATTCAGTTGTCGGTAGTCCACACGTGTCCGTAAGCTACCATCTTTTTTTCTTACCAGGACGTTTGGTGACGACCAGGGTGAGGAAGATGGACGGATGATTTTTTTCTTTAACATCTTGGAAAGTAGGCTGTCGAGTTCACCCTGGTAGTGGATTGAGATTCTCCTGGGTGGGATACGTATTGGCTTATGGCCACCTGTATTAATGGCATTTCGAAGGACGTTGGTTCTCCTCAGAGAGGGTCGTGAGACATCCAGCACAGTGTAGAACTCCATTAGCAAATTGATTGCGCTACTACGTTCTGTGTCAGGTATGTTGTGTCAACAGACGAAGTACTGTTACATTCTGATTTAGAGAACCGGACGGTACCTGCCTGGGCATCAATGTGGGCTCCGTGCAAGACTAAGAAATCCATGCCCACAATTACATCCCAGTTGATTCGTGCACAGATGAGCGTAAAATTGGTATTTATATCAGATAGGGAAAATGCTGCCCTATTTACGCCAAGTGATGAAATGAAAGATCCATCGGCGCTAAGGAGTTCCGGGCAGTTGTGGCTACTATTAAGCTCTGGTCGTAATAAATCGATAGAAACCATCGAACGAGAAGCACCAGTGTCAACTAAGATGTTCACAGGTTTAGAGTTCAATTGCCCTATTATGATTAGGGGTGAGGACTGTCTAGTAGAAGCGGTAGGGACAGTTGTGGACAACGGGGACTTACTGTTATGGGAGTTGTGGCCGCAGCGCCCGGCATTCTTTCCGAAGCGCATACAGTAGAAGCAATTCCGAGGGTTTGGTTTGGTTTCAGTGGGGGTCCATATATCCTGTCGATGACGTTGCGTTTTTGGAAACAACGGGGTAGGAATTGGGGCTGTATCTCCATTGTCATACAGGTGTCCGTACGTCCGGCGATTTGGAGGGCGTCGCCCAAAGTCCGGTCGCCTCTACGACGAAATTTCGCCTTCAAGTCGGCGTTTCGTACCCCAGCCATGAATCGCTGGGCCGCGTGAACTTTACGAACTTTTGGCGAATCCTCAGGATATGCCTTTGCAGCTAGGTCTCGGAGGGCGTCGGCATACTCGCCCGCTGTCTCACCCGGCTGCTGGTTTCGGTTTAAAAACGCTCTCGTAAAGCACCGCTCGGCGGTAGCGTGCCAAACAAGGAGGCCAATTGGATCCAGGAGTGTCCGGTGATGCAGACAATGAAAGGCCTGAATGAAGTACGCGACAGGCGGCGGAGTCATCAAGCCGGGACAAGATGAATTGTCCGTGCTGCTCTTCAGGTACTGATGAAAGAATGCTTTCATTCGAAACGACCACAGGTCGAGATGGTCGCCCGGGTGGAGCATTCCCGGTGGTAATAGAGTTGGTTGAATTCGGTGCAGTATCAGCCTATATCTTTTCCATTTCTTCTTCAGCGGTGCGCGTCACGTTGGGTTTAGCCGGCATGTCGCATATATGAGTCACAGGACTGACTGTATCCCACCTCTGTCACCAATGTAGCGTGGGACATCAGGAGGTCAGCGGTATTCGACGTTCGGGA
>NW_008751860.1:529777-533973 GCF_000715545.1 Opisthorchis viverrini | reverse complement strand
ACACACGTGTATTAACCCGAAACCGAAACCGGAAGACCGGGATGTACAAAGTAGGTTCAAGGTCAGTTGGGGTGGGTACAAGCGGGATATTCTTTCCTGTCCAGGGCCCATGGTGACTCGTCCGTGGTACCCGCAATAGGGGAAGAGAGAGAGAGGGAGAGGCACACATAATGTCATATGATGGACATACAATCTGGTACAGTCGGGTTTCAAATTCATTACAGGCAACGTATTCATAGTCGGCGGTGTTAACTGACCTTGACCTATTCGATCAACTGCCCACATAGATAGTTTTCGCATTATACGAAACATTTAAAGGATGAAGTGGCCACCCTTAGAATATCGCATCTTTCAAGATATCAAGGCTGATCAATTGCCCACATAGATAATTTTCGCACTATACAAAACACCCTAAGAATATCGCATCTTTCAAGATATCAAGGCCATTGTGCGAATACTGATTGGCGAGTTTCGACGTTTGTCCGAGAAGCGCCCTTTGGGGGCACCAAATCTGGACCATAGCGATCCTATAATCGGCGCGAACTGTTATCCACTTGATGACAGTTTCGCAGGTATCAGAACTATGGCCAGCCCGGAGGAGGTTGTAGACCCTTTTATCTTTGCAATCACGTCGACGCAACTGGCCGCGGCTTCAGATTGCAGGTTCCCACTAAACCGCTGCAGAACTGTCGCCTACTGACCAAAGCGTGGCCCGTGGGGAGGCAAGCCTGGCGTCCAGTGTGTGCAATTAATTTCGCCCATTTCTCTGGCAGATGATGAGAGAGCGGCGGTGAATTATATACCCAATTCAAAAGTTCTGAGATGAATTGGCTCATCAGTGCACAGACTAGCAGCAAGTTTTGCCCCTGCGTGTACCCGAGCCTTCTCTCTTCAGCGTAGTCTACCGCGGTCGCTTGAGTCAGTCGGAAGATAACTAGTTCCTCATGCAATTGTCCTCCAGCCACCGCCCCACACATCTGTTGCTGGTAGACAACTCTGCCGTTCCCAAGGCGTCCTGGAGAAAGCTTCAGCGCATATGACGTTTTGAACTGACGCTGAACAGTGTGGTTCAAATAAATGCTCGGACTCAATCTGTCGTCGTGCTCAGCAGATACCGTCCAAACCAACCACCATCCCTGCTGGATTTGTTTACCACCAGCAAAAGACACTTCGTTGGGCAAGCATTTTTTAAAGCCGCACAGGGACATAGTGAGCACTGCAGCCTGACTCTTGATTTCATCTGCTACTGTGCCAGAACATCGAGAACTCAAACGTGGATTCGAAACTCTTGCTGTGCAGACCTCTTAGAAACAAGTATCTTCCTTGACCAATTTAAACTTGGACAACCTCCAGTGTAATGGTTATACTGAACTATTGTCCTGCAACTTTATAAGGCTGATGTAATGTTTGTCTTCCAAAAATATTTCATCCATTTTCCAAAAGATAACTTAAGATGACACAGACGGCTAGCTGGCATTTTGTTATTTTCGGAACCGCTTCAAATAAGTAATCCGCCAATAAGACATTTGGGAGCAAGCCGCGATACAGGATCTTAACCGGCAAGACAAAAAGGTGCAATACGCTGTATGTAACAAACTAGTCGCACTGAGAGACGTTGGAACGGAAATGTCCTTTTTAGCCTAGTGACTTGTTGCATCAACCCAGTTTTAACCAAACTTCAAGTAAGTCTACGAGTTGTGTTGGAATATGTCCTTACCAAACGTGATTGAGTCAAAAGAGGCAAGACGAAGCCTCCTTTTAGCCGCTCGAGATTTTACTAAAGCAGTGTCACCCACCAGGGATGTGTGTTGTTCAAGCTGCGATAGATTGCCATCAGAGCGTAAGCGAACACCCCACAACCACCTTTTTGTCTTCGTAGCCTTACGTTAACAGAAAATGGATCGTCGCTGGTGCTAAAGTATAACACCCCGAAACATCCGCAGACAGCCAGCTTCCTGGCACGGTAGCCACGTGGAGCATGTGGTTCCGGCTTATCCTGTTCTTTATTTATGCTTTCAACACTGGATGAACACACATCAGGCGATCATCCCTCCATGAATCCGCCACTTTTCTCGCCCCAACAAAGTGGACCAGTGTGTCGGAAATTTTGTGATGCCCGAAAGTTTAGGACGATTAGATGACGCTTCGTGTACGCCACCCGTCCGACCAGCTACTGGAATTCTTAACTGCCTGATATTGTGACACCTGAAAGAACCTTCCTTCTGGACTCAAATGGAAGAGTCCTGTTTAATCTAACTGGATATATGCTCTTGTGAGTGAATCGGAACTAAGATTGCCGCAATCGACAAAGGATGTGCACTTCTGTGGCAGCTGGATCTGGGTTAGACGAGAAGATTAACACAGTTAGAATCAGACCGATGCAGCGTCACGGATTAGTTACGTTCATTTGGAGGACAATGTTCAAATAGCCCGAGGAGCAGTCAGATTGAATAAATGGCGCTTGAGCAACTACAACCGAAGTTGGAAGCCTGGAAAAATGTGCAATGAAAATGGAACAGAATGACGGCAGTATCTTCTGGTGAGTTCCAGGGGGCACCAGATAAAACGGTGTCCAATAGAAAATATCTTAAAAGGGATGACAGCAAGCTAAACGAACCCAGAAGATAGTGAAGTTTGTTGGGTGACCTAAAAACCAAATACCAGCTGGGCCGGAGCATGTGCTCAATATTGGGAAGGTTGAGACTTTACCGCCGAGACAGCTTGCAGGAAGGCTAGCCATTGAACCAGTTGGAACGGGAGGTTGCGTTTGCAGTTCAGCTAAACAATCCAATCATAGGGCCGCCGTTGTTCAAAACAGGGGCACTATAAAGCCGCCGAGGCAGCTTGCAGGGAGGCTAGCCGTTGAACCAGTTGGAACGGGCGGTTACGTTTGCAGTTCAGCTAAAGAATCCAATCATAGGGTCGCCGTTGTTCAAAACAGGGGCACTATAAACAAGTACAGCAGACAGATAATGAGCGGTTTGGAAATAGCTTCTGAAATAATGGAAGAGAACCACAGCTTGACTGAAATCTACCACGTCAACGTGACCGTAACGTGAGAGTGTGGGTCTCAGGTAGCCGAATCACTACTGTCAACTCCAAGAAGCAGATGATACATGAAGAAAACAGACGTTAGACGCTAGCTGTGGCTGCTGGTGGGCAGGCAGTAATATGGAATATAAATTTTATATGAACGCTTCAGAGCACACGAGGGAAGAACGTGTGTGTTATGTCTGGATGCAGAACTGGAATTGGGGTGGTGCGACCTCAACCAGAACGAGGGCGGCAACTGCTTGCAATTCGACTAGCATTGAGCCTCGCACAGTATGTTCAGGCTGGGCAATGCATAAGCACAGGATCACCGGTGATCAGCGAGGCACTCGTTCTACTGGAAGGGTGGTGAGTTTACGAATACACCACGGTGCAAAGTAACAGGGCAGCCCTGTCTGCTGGGTGCATCCGCTCACAACACGACTCTCTTACCCCTCGTGCATTCCACCGGATCGACAGGGTGATAGGCCACCTAGCATAAATAAATACGGTTTATGACTTATTAAATAGCTCCAGCTGTCAGATATTATTTCCGGTCGGGATGAAAGTCAGGCCGGCAAAACAGCTCGACAGTTTCGAAGAGGTGAAGGGCGACCACCGGAAGAGGCAAGCCGCGAGGGCGAATAAGACGAAAGCTACTTTTGGGCCATGGATGTGGAATGGAAATGTTCAGAGCATTGATGCGAACCGCCATATATAGTAAGGTGCACCCCTTTTCCATACGTACATGGAAAAAATATGGTTCGTCACCCTCAATGTTTCTCGAGCTAGTTCAACAACAGCAAAACGTTGTCCCAGTCTTGTGACGGGTACCGGTTTCGCCTCAAAAACGTTGTTTTATCTGTTACATGCCCAAGTGGTGATAGTTTCATCGTCCTTAACTGCAATTTTTTTCAGTTACAAATTTCTGCAAAATTATTTCCACTAAAACCTCACGGATTCACGGGTCGATACACAGGATCGAGGTTTTGCCCAAGTTTCCCGGGTCACTTTTATTCTTGTCTGTCAGTGGCTGTCGTTCATCTGATAGGCACAAGTGAAAAAGGTGTAGCGGTGCTCTGTTTCTTCACAGCTCAGGGCAGCATGCTTGCCAGCGCGAGGATTCGCATACACAAATGTCTAACAGTGTTTTAAACTGGGTTCTA
>NW_008751860.1:527704-529271 GCF_000715545.1 Opisthorchis viverrini | reverse complement strand
TCCGCGTAAGGTACATCTGGTTTGGACCAGGTCTCTGTTTCCGGTGGCTTGAGCGTAACGTAATCAGGTTGAATATCAGAAGGCGGCAAGCGCCAACAAATGTCCGTTTTACGAAAGTGACGAGGATTAGAGAAGCTATGTGCACTTGATAAAAATGAAGAAAATACAAGAATGAAATAAACCAGGAAATGACTTTTTGCTTGAGAACAACTGTTGCGAGTTTCTGAGTATAGTTCCGGACGACAGACCTGTGGCTACTACATGTGTCTTGCAGTTGTCCGTGCAGGCTTGGGAAGCTCAGTTACCTTCTTGTCTTGTGCTCGCGAGTATGTGTTTGGGTCGAGTTTTTGCCTACTTTTTGCGCGCAATGTAAGGAGTAGGGTGCATATTCGTGCTTTATAATTGCGCGAACATGGATACAACTTGGCCTGATGTGTTTGAATTTTGCAAGTCTGGCGCGTGGTGCAGTGCAGAAAAAGCGGGTGAGGAACTTCAGTGTACATGTTGTCGGTAAGTGGGAGTGGGACGGGAGTTGTTATGTGATGTGTGTTTGCAAAACGTTTGATTGACGCTACGCAGTGGCTGCGATTTTTGATGGCTGTTGAAAGCAAGCCAACTGCATAACATCACACGGGTTGTTGAAAAAAATTAGGCAGTCTGTGGTGGAGCACTTCAAAACCGCCTTTGCTGCATTCAACGTTGGGGATCCGAGAGGCGTGATATCAGAGAGGAAAGCATAATTAATAGTTGTACCCAAGTCTTAGTTGAAGGCTTCAAATGGGCGCCTGCGGCATGCTTGTCATTTTGTTGCCTTCGGGGCTTTGAGAACTGCTCTCGTTTGTTGAGCCTTCGTTCACAGGTACAGTTTGGTAGGCGGTCTCCTTTAGTCTAAATTAAAATTTGGCCACGCTACTCCATCTCTCTCCCCTGCTTGGAAGGAAGCGATTCTCACGCCAATATACAAAACTGGTGACCGACTATCGCCTGGCAGCTATAGGCCTATAAGCCTCACTAGCGTGCCGTGCAAGGTGATGGAACGCATTCTGAAGCGAGCCATCCTAGATCACCTTACTTCCAGCAACCTGATATCTCCAGCTCAACACGGATTTCTCCCAAACCGCCCTTGCGTGACAAACATGCTCGTGTTTATGGACAGCCTAACCCAAGCCCAGGACGAAGGACTCGTATCGGATGCCATATTTTTCGACTTCTCAAAAGCATTCGATAGGGTCCCACACGTCCCGCTGCTCCACAAACTCGAGTCTTACGGAATTCAAGGGAAAATCCTCCGCTGGATCAAGGCGTTCCTACCAGACAGCTCATTTCGATTGAGCATAGGCTCAACCTATTCCTCTATAGCGCCGGTCTCCATTGGAGTTCCTAAAGGCTCCGTCTTGGGACCACTCCTGATTCTGATCTACGCCAACGAACTTCCAGACGTTCTTGCGAGTCCATATTTACTTTTTGCGGACGACTTGAAATCCTGGAGTTCCAATGCCAGTGCCCTCAAAATGGATGTAGACGCTGCCAAGCAGTGGTCTTTGGACTGGCACCTTCCTCTGAATGA
>NW_008751860.1:521713-525571 GCF_000715545.1 Opisthorchis viverrini | reverse complement strand
CCCGCCATAGCCCAAGGCCATGAAGCCCTAGTGACGGCTCCGGGCTTTAGTTCAAACCGACCTGCCATGTCGTAGCAGCTCTGCTGCCTCCCCAGATCCATTATTCCGGCCCTACACTTCCTGTAGTTTGAAGCTTTTTTGTTCTTGTCACGTTCCAGTCAGGAAGCTCATTGTTATGCCCTCACTTGTATTGTTTTCTTTGCCCGCCACTTTTAAACCCTAACGTTTAGATCTCGTGCCATCTGATATATTCTCCACAGGACATAAAGAGACCTTGTAATTTTGGATTCCTACCCATGCCACCTCAGGTGTGATGAACTCTACTCCATTACTGTTTGCTGTTTACGTCACTTTCCCTTTTCCCATTAATCACAAACCCCACCAGTCATGCCTTTATTCTGCAATACTGTGATACTGTAATACTATGATCATGCCCGACGGTATGCTACCCAGTAGTTGGGAATAAATATTATTATTATTAATGGCTTTTCAAATAAGGTGACAACACCCTGCAATTTATTTGCTCGGCTTATCTGCACAACCTCTTAACCTGCTATTCTGAGCACACGGATCAATTTCTGGGTGAACATCGAGTACCATAAACAAAAATGTCACCTCTTTACATGAAGTGATTCGAATAAGCGTACGGCGTGGTGACTCGAAAGTGTTTGCCTTGGATGACGAAAATTTGTGGCTGATTTCGTCCATTTTTATGGCGCTGGCTATGGTGCTGAATTTTTTCCGGTACGTTGGAGACTTTGCATTCTTCATGAATACGTTATTCGGCGAAGTTTGTCGTATGCGTGGGTTAATGGGTTAGACGCTAACGACTGGACACTAACGAATGCCGCAGCCCCACTTGTAAGGAGACGATTAAGTTTTAGACGCACTTCGTCAGTTATTATGGCGATGCCACTTGCGATGTGCACGTTTTCCTCAACCTGGTCTCAAGCATCAGGTGCACACCGAACTTTTGATGTACTTTCAAGGTATTGGAACGGCAGGCAAATACCTATATAGCGCACCAGGGCCTTAACATTCAGGAACTTTTTTCAACGACTTCTTCGGTCACGCAGTTGCGGTAATCCTGTGGTTCAGACTCAGTGTTTTTGGTTAAAATCTGGGCCTATTTACCATGGCTTTACGAGTGAACTTCAGTATCTCCATTAACGGAGGGAGATGTTCGCCGGTTTTCCCAGCTGATGCTCCTCTTGCAAGACTTTCGGTGTTTGCCTTCCAGTAATAATCCCCCTACCGTAACGATGGGCCTGCCATGCAAACTTCTTTCAACGGAGTGGCAACGCTCCTTTAGTGACGAGAGACAGTATTTTCTGTTGCCAGTGTATGTCTGGATATGAGCAAAGTATCTGCCGTGAATGTTTGAAAATTCCAGGAGTTAGTGGTTTACGTTCATTGTACTACAAGGGGAACCGGCTTCGGCGGTGTTTTGCCTGCTTGGAGACTGTGGTGTTACCCGCGACTTATAGACACCGTTCCCGTCAGGGGCCACAATATTTGAAACTGCAGATGAATTCGAGAAGCAACGCTGGCGAAAGAGGCGCCCCAGAATCTTAGGCTGTAGAAAATTGGCTACGGAGGTTAATTCCCCGCGCTTTTCAGGGGCCAGTTTGGCCGTGGTAATATCGATCATAAGTCTGTTGATTACAATAATGAGGGAGAGATCATGGGATTTAGGGAAGAGCCTACGATACTTCTTAAGCCTATAGCGGGTAATCGCGTGGCTGGATGGCAACCAGAAGCATAGGAAGCTCTTGTGGGAGCAACTAGATACAATGATGACAGTAAGTTGCCGTAAAAGATGTCAGCCACCAGAGACAAAGAACTCGCCCCAGGTCCTATGGCGCGATGAGATTGCAAAGGCTTCAAGAGTGCCCGGGGAACGGATGAAAGAGGTTAAATGAGGAAGAGTAGCTGAAGGTAGAGTACTCGTCCACCTGCAAGTTACAATACAATGGTCGCTGCCAGGAAACTTCGGACCAACTGCAGCGGTGGGACACAGATAGCCGTTGACAAGGACACTGCCCAGGGTCTGGGCACCGCCTGTTGGTTGCCTTACACGCTGGGACCGGCCTTTGACATTAAGTTGAGCAAGCAGAGGCGAAGGGCGTAAAGGGGAGTTTTGTTGAGATCCGGCAATCTCAGGAAGGTTGAGATCCCCAACAATTAATTTGTTTGGGTGATTTCGAGCTTGCGCGTGAGAAAGAAGAGTGGATAGATGACTAATCAAGCTAATGGAGTGTGGAGGGGGCATGCACAAACACCTGAGGATGAACAGCGGATTAGACCGAAAGGGAGAAAGCCAAACAGAGTCTGGAGTGTCCGCCAGTAGTGGATCGTCAAAGGTGGTGACTTCCACTTCACTTCTGGCGTATATGAGACAGTTACCTCCACGGCGGTGGGGACGATTAGAACGGAGGTTGTGTATCTTGGAAGGGAGATGAGGGCATCAGGCGTGCTAGGATAGAGCAACGTCTCTGTGATGCAAATGAAGGTTGGACGAGCTACAGTGGAGATAGCTGGGAGGGGGTGGGTTTTGATTAGAACGACAGAAGGATGGCTAGCGGAATCGGAGAGGTAGGAAATGTGGCTAGCAAGAAGTTGACAAGCCCAGGGAGATCAGTATGGAATGGGGTAGAGACAGGGGAATCGGGGGTTCTCCAATTGATAGGCGAGCTGGGACCAGGTAAAGATACATGAGAATGAGATCCTGGGACGTACCGTGATGGGTGCGAGGGCAGCGTTTGGGTGACAGTGCAGGAAGCGGAGCTCCATGGACAAAGGGTAAGAGGCGGGGTCGAGAATTGGTTTGTAATAAGGTAATCGACATAATCGGGAGATGGTACCGTGTGTGGTAGCTCAACAGAAACAGCAGGATTTAGGTCACGCGGGATGGAAGATCAGGCGAAGTGTTTAAGAACCAGGGAATGAGAGGGTAAGGCAGGGGCACTGAGAGGGAGGGTGGATCTATTTTGTAGAATCGTGGGGGGCGGAGGGAACGGGTAGCCAAACTGGGCTGATTGGGGGAGATGGAATAAGAGGTTTATGGTGATAGATTCAAGATAGGCGTAGGGGGCAAGGTGCAGTGAGGCAGTTAGTGGTATAGTCAAACTCTAAAGGAAGAGTGAGCTGCGTTGGGGGTGATCAGGAATCCTCTGCGTTGGCTGTAGTTGGAGGGGGTTTGGAATAGGGAGTCGAGATACAGTTAAAGGTCGTGGAGGTGGAGCTGCACGCGGCTTCGGATGAGGCGGAGGCTTTAGTGGATTAGGTAGTTGCTGAAAAGGGATCCCAGGGTTTCCGGCAGGAAAAGGGTTACGTTGCGAGGCTTGGACAGCAGGTGCTTGAGTCCAAGGAAGTACCTTGGTGGGGAGACACGAAGTGTCATTGGGTTAGGAGGTCTAGAGTGAGAACTTGTGCTGTCATTCTCCACTACAGCCCCATGTGTGGGCTGATTAGTCAGCGTATCTCTTAAATCAACGGTCGATGGTCAGAGATAACATTTGTGGATGCCTAGAGATAGGAGTGGATGTAAAGGACCTGGGTTCAACAGACAGCTTTGTGAGGCATTGCGGTACTCGTCAGCGCAAGCACTGGTGGGTGACGATGCAGCGGGTTCCGGTGACTTTTTGGTAAACCGTCTTTGCATTCTTGTACAAGCAGCTTTAAGTGTTAAGGTATGGAATTTTTTTGGTAGATGAGAGAAGAGTCCGGGTTGTTAGCAGACGCGCGTCATCTTTTTCATCCCGGAACGAGCCCTGCCCATAAGCAACTAGCAGAAAACAGCAGTGCACTTTTACTGAGTTCCCGAATTAAAGGCCATTTTCAGGACCGCAGGCGATG
>NW_008751860.1:519781-520558 GCF_000715545.1 Opisthorchis viverrini | reverse complement strand
ATTAAGATAGTCACAGTCAGTCTCAGATACCTATGTGGGATGGTAGTCCAGATAGGACTGTGGAAGCGTGGAAGTGGCGGAACGTTGGACGGAACCACTATGTAGATGAGGACTAAGCACGCTCTACAAAGTGGGGCTAGCACTAATTAGGCCTACTGGAGAAATGAAAGCCTGTTTGGCATCGAAAAATAGAAAAAACTGGCAAAAGACCTGTGGATGGGCTAGAATAATGAAGAGAAAATCTACAAAACCTGACCTTGAGATTTTGGTTTCGCGCCTGTGCATGTATACGTGGGCCAACACACACTACCGGACTAGAGTAGATTCGTAGTACTGCTTCTAGTTGAGTTTGCCTTTTTGTTTGCCGGAATGCCGTTTTACTGGTAAGAGTGCCGGTGGCAATTTTTCCCGCAAAAGGGCTGACTCACGTTTACAGGACAGTACTCAAAGTTGTGTATAAGAGGTGGAGTAGCACGGGCCAAATTATAATTTAGACAAAAGGAAACTGCATACCAAACTGTACCTGTAAACAAAGACTCAACAAACGAGCGCAGTTCTCAGAGCCACCAAGTCAAGAAACTGACAAGCGTGCCGCCGGCGCCCATTTGAAGCCTTCATCTAAGACTTGGGTGCAACTATTAAATATGCTTTCCCCTCTGATATCACACCGCTCGGGCCCCCAACGTTGGATGCAGCAAAGGTGGTGTTGAAGTGCTCCTCCACTGACTGCCTCATTTTTTTCAACAAACCGTGTGATGTTATGCAGTTGGCTTGCTT
>NW_008751860.1:508015-511270 GCF_000715545.1 Opisthorchis viverrini | reverse complement strand
GGCACACAAGATATCAGAAAGATAGAACGAGAGAAAAAGTCGTGAAAAGCGTATGACCCAGATAGGATCCTTCTGCGACTGCAAGTGGCTTCCAGTGGATCGGTAAGAGAGCCACAATTGGAGCCTCTGATGGCAATCCGTGAGAAAAAGCCAGCAAATCGTTTAGTGTGGAATCCCGCCGAATGTCTCTGGAAAATCAAATCGGGTATAGTGGCTACTCCCCTTTGATTTGGAATCTTCTTAGGTTAGGAAAAACAGCTATACCGTTTAGGGAGGAGTGAGGCCGGGGAAACAATGGCGCAGGAGAAAAGAGAAAATAAAGGTAATTTGAAGGCATTCGTTTTGGAACTTCTCAATTCGGTGTGGCATTTGTTCCTATAACAAAAATATGGGTGATTAGAAAGGATCCACCGTGACGCTACTGACTCTTCCGCTTGTTGTTTGGTTTTAACTGACCTAGAGGTGTTTTATTGGATTAATGTAAACAACACAGTTTTGAAGAGTTCCGCATGTGTTAATGTTTTCCATATTCGTGGTAATGATTTTCACGACATTTTCTGAAGGTATACGGGAGTTAATTCGATGAAATAATTTTTAGTTTTTTGTTTGGAGTGCTACGTATGCACAGACGTAGAGGGAAACTGGGGAGATTGCATAACGCGTGTTCAGAGATGTGATCCCTCGCAGGATGCCTGTCAATCATTTGTTGAATACAAAAGTGGGTTGTTCATTCGTTTAACTTCTTCCGTCCCCTCAGCACCAGCGTTTTGGACTGTGCTGCGTGAGAGGAGGGCATTTGTCACAAAAGGATGTACAACAAAAGCGGCTTGCGAAACTGCCAGAAGTAACACAATCGCAACCTGTAATCCTTCAAGAACACGAGACTGGTTCTGTACACACTGCTGCACAGAGGACAGGTGCAATTATCAAGTCCCTGTGAGTCAGAAATTTGGCTATTTTCGTTNCCACCGGCGATGGGCGATGCACCCGTGCTACCCGATGCTACCCGTGACAACTGATTTCTTTTCAAACCAACCCCAAGCAAAGTTATACTAGATCGTAACTCTCTCAGTGAGAGGCTGATGTTGACGAAGCATAACATAGAAGTTTCGCATTCTGAGGGAACCGCTGGATGGCTGGTGGTCATCATAAGCTTCCGAGGTATATGCATTTACAAAGGAAGCCGACAATAGGAAATATTCCGCGGCTAATCATGTCTCAAAATTAGTGGGAGATACATTGAACAGCGCCAAAATAACATGAGGCCAAAAGGGCACATCGGAAGCCTAAGTAAATAGTGTCGGACCGTAGCGTATACTTGTGCAGTGAACGTCCTGTGAGTTAGCAGTTGCCAGAGACAGTAGATATACATTTATCAAAGAAAGATTTAGGGTAGTTAAATTCAGGTCCTGATCCCGAACGCGATGCGTCATCAGCAATTCAGCCCACTTTTATCGATGATACCTAGATAAACGTTCTACTGTTCGCTTAACATCCATCAAATAATTAAGTTCTAACCAGTAGGGCGTTCTCAAAGGGCAACTTCCCATCCTTTCGATTAGTACTCTTAAAGCACATTTTTTGTGGAGGCAATGAACCCTCTACTTGGCTGACCCTTAGAAGGCCTATCTCAACATGAGGGTTCGCTTAATGCTTGACTGCCTACGGTGCCTCCTCACATAAATGGTGACCAAATAATTGGCCAAACACACTCATGTGAAGTGCCCTCACAAAGTCCGAAAAAGAGCGCTTCGTCATCAGACTTGCATAATACCATTTTAAGTAGTCCACCAGACAGTGGTCAGATGCATGCATTTCACCGCCTTGCTTCCCTGTTCAAACTCAGGTGAGACCATCTTTTATACCTTGACGCATAGTAGCCCGTGGGCATTTTTCTCTCCGACTGAGCTTCACATGATGTCACGACATTTAATCTAGCGGACAAGAACCCATCTCCACAGCCACCGACAAATAGCCTCTTACGGTCAGATTAATCCTAATCCAAAAGTGCCAATTTTTGCCGCACCGGTATCCGTTCGCTTTCCTCAAACTCCTTCATCTCCGTAGTAACCTCTTTCTCCCTCATGCCTGGTGGTCGTCGCTTAGTCTAGTACCTCTGATTTGAAGAAAGAATGTCAAAGCAAAAGGATAAGGTAGCAAAATCATTAGCAGAAGCGTTCAAACAATTATTTAGTTTGAGGTTCGGAAAGGTTTGGAATAATGTTACACTTGGCGTTTCCGTCAAAATAGTTTCAGCATTCTCGAAAGATGGATGCGGGGTGCCGCCTGCGTTGGTGGAATCGTGCTAGCACATATTTGGCGGGAAAATTAACGAAGGTTGAGAAAGCCAGGTCTTTCTGGGACTAAACAGGAAAAGTCGGAGTGGTGCACGATTTCAACGATGATACAAATGGATACGAACGAGGGCTGCAGAATTTCATTCATACAATTCTGCTGTTCCAGATCAGAAATTCTAACAATTTCAGTATGAAACATCACTGGACTACAGTAGACTATAGTATTCCTAACGCATTCCTTATACCGTGAACCTGAGTCTGGGTAGACTTTTGATAGCCTGATCCATTAACCAAATCAGAAAGCCAATGAACGCGCGAACCAGCTGATCTATTGAACACCGATGCGAGCATGTTTTTCATGTAAAGCCAGAAGAGGCTGCTTATAAGGCCAAAAACTGATACTGGAGATAGAACCCATATGTCAGGGACAGTTGAAGAACAGCCAAGTGAATCTGTCCAAATGTAAACGATTACTCCATTGGCAGCTGTGTAATCAAGTTACCTTCTGAGCTGGTTCAATGCTATCTTCTGTCTCCTATTAGATTGAATTTCTGTCACTTGTACCCTTTTGCGTGCCATTCTTCGTGGTCGCTGACACAGGAGTACCTCTGGTAGCTGCTTCACAACCTGAGTGTCCGTTTTTCTTCCTCTTTTTATATCCAGATACTTCACCAAAATGTTTGGATGCGGCGGATTCAACCTGTGGGTTGTAAATAAGCTTCTTGCAACTGATTAGCATGATGAAACTACGTTTCGGAACCCACGTCAACCGTAAACCTTAGAATAATCTGCGCACAACAACTTTGAGAATTCTGCTGGCGGCACACAAGATATCAGAAAGATAGAACGAGAGAAAAAGTCGTGAAAAGCGTATGACCCAGATAGGATCCTTCTGCGACTGCAAGTGGCTTCCAGTGGATCGGTAAGAGAGCCACAATTGGAGCCTCTGATGGCAATC
>NW_008751860.1:491828-507441 GCF_000715545.1 Opisthorchis viverrini | reverse complement strand
AATCGCAACCTGTAATCCTTCAAGAACACGAGACTGGTTGTGTACACACTGCTGCACAGAGGACAGGTGCAATTATCAAGTCCCTGTGAGTCAGAAATTTGGCTATTTTCGTTATCATTTTCGGTGATCATGAAACATTATAAGTCATCGGACCCAAATTTACTTGCGTCGGCTTGCAAGGTTTATTATAGAACAATAATAGTTTAAATTGACTTATTTACTGTTTTCGGCCAATTTACTCACAAAAATATTCCAGTAAACATGTCATTGTTGGCACCATCGGTGGCCAAGTGTGGCAATTATGATTGGCACGTTGATACGTCAGCCAATGGCAGTGACCCAGTAAACTAATACAGCTTTTGGCGCTGGACGAGGCTAACGGTTCTAGCTTCGGAGTTGCTGAGGCATATGTGCAGGCTGACTGACTTTGCCCGATGGTACCCGGTTTCACCACCCAACCTCACGGCATCTGAACTATAACCAAATGGGATGTCAAGTTAGCCGCCGCATCTTGCTTACGAAAACATGCTGCATGGTCAAGAGATGAGTAGACAAGTGCCAAACTAGAAATTTATTTTAGCAAAAAGATCACTGAATTATGCCAACCATCCTCTCTTACGTCGACGTTTTCGGTTTTGATGGTTACCATCAAAAGCTCACTCGAAAAAAAGACCGAATTGTAATCCCTATAAAATTCGCTGTGAGAGTCCAGTGTGGGACCACGGAGTGCGTGGTATCTAAATTGGCAAGTCCCATTGCAAAACAGCTATCTCCCCTTTTATGAACCCTAGCTACTCAGTGCAGCAGATTAGTCTTTTCAACTTTTAACCAATTTAGCCGAGTCGCAAACTCAGGGGCACAAGGAGCATCCGGCATGTTTCTTACGAACATAAGGGGGTCAGATTAGCCTAGTCTTGAAGGAGGAATGACATATGTTATTAAAGCGTTGCCTTGAGGACTGTTCACGGAATTCCGCATCCAACAAGCTGAAAAAAAGCGTTAAGATCTTACACTTTTGTCATTCTTTTGGTCTCCCACAGGTTGCGCTTCCGTACTTGTTGCGTGGATGCACCCAGAATGGGACATTGCTCTACATATTTTAGCCGTACACCAATTCTTTCTAAACAACCTGAAAATTCCTCTAATACTCGGGTGAACAATGAAAGCCTGATGTCTACTCCATTTACAAGGCATCAGCCGAGAAGCTATCATCACTCATTTTACCTAATGATGAATGGATGAATAGAAGTGAAGTTTACCTCAAAAAGTGACCAGAAGGCACACATTTTTCGGTCGAGCGATCAACTACAAAAGACTAATTAGGCGTCCTGTTGTGGAAAAACCCTTGCTGCCCCAAGCTTAACTCCGCAATCGTCGCATCTTTTGCATCTGTAATAACCGGGACGTCCATGATTTTTTTCACAAAGGACCTGGCTGGCTTGTTTCAAACAATGCGTGAAAGATGAGCAGACACATATTCTCGAAAATTTGCAGGCCAAAACCACTAACCACAACCAAATGTAGTTCAATATTAATAAGCTTCTAAATCAAGCGGTTTAAAAACACCCCAAAATATACCTATTGCAAGTGACCTTGTTTTAAATAATTCTGACGCCGTTGCGAGAATTGGTCAAATCATGCTGCATGGTCAAGAGATAACGAGATAGGTGCCAAACTAGAAATTTATTTTAGCAAAAAGATCACTGATTTTTTCCAACCATCCTATTTTACGTCGACGTTTTCGGTCTTCATGGTTACCATCAAAAGCTCCCTCGAAAAAAAGACCGAATTGTAATCCCTATAAAATTCGCTGTGAGAGTCCAGTGTGGGACCACGGAGTGCGTGGTATCTAAATTGGCAAGTCCCATTGCAAGACAGCTATCTCCTCTTTTAGGAATCCTGGTTACTCAATGCGTTCACTAGGTTGTTACATGTAGCTAGAGTAGATAACATCAAAATTCCGAGTGGGAGTTGAAACGGAAATTTTATCCGTAACCAGATTCTGACAAGGATCGGGTGGTCTTCTGTGACTCACTAAGGACTTATGTGTCCAGCAAGTAAGATATTTGCTGTCCAGATATTCAGCAAGTCAGTAAGAATACAGATCTTGGAAGAAGTAACCATGTACTGTCAAACAGTTCTCTAGTTGGAAGCACAAACACTATTCAGTAACGGGGAGGAAAAACAGTGAACCCTTATGGGAGCTGTAATGATAGCAGAGTGTGAGGAGTCATCTGAAATATCTTTTTTCCATTTGCGTACGAAATTAGTCAAAAACCGGTGAAATTGTCAAAGACAGTGTATCAGGCCCAGAAAAACGGGTAGTAACTCTATGGCTTCCTTAAAAATAGTCGTTGTAACATAATGAACTGCAGTGGCTCCTGTTCGGAAAATGTGGACTAGCTGTCTTCTCCTAAGAGACACATTAAAAAAACTGAAGCCGAACAGTCACCTGGTTCAGGGTGGTGCGTTAGATAAACCGAGTGCTCTAGCTAAGTGATAGTCACACGTGCTCGGAGGTAGGGAAATAAGAACTGAGGCTGTGCTGAAAGGCTTTGTGATTCCCAAAAAAGGCGACAACTAGAATACTGGGTTCGTCTATTTGGAATCTTGTAGGAAAGTCAGATACTGGACCAAAAGCGTCTCATATCTGGATAGCTACTACTATTTTCAAACAAGTTAGTAATCCGCTTGTATAGGCACCAGTCCTGTAACGTCCCTACAAGCTTGCGAATTAGGGTCCATTGGTAAGGCTTCAATCTTTTGCTTGTACAGTGTTGTCAGTCCGCCAATTGAATGGTATACACGGTTAATAATAGCTTTCGTGCTCTACTGGTTCCACCAGTCACCGACTTGTCACAGTCATGAGACGACGCAAACAAATACAGTCATTTAAGCCCGCTCTAAAAAATAGGCTTGAGAAAACTCGAGGCTGTAAGTGGGCGGAACATGCTAGGAAGGATGCACCAAGCGCGTACTTGGTTCTTTCCTTAAAAAACTTATAACAATGCAAAAGAAAATAAAAACCCAGCGAAATCTTAAGTAGACAGTCAAAAAGGGCTTTCGTTCTGGTACAAAAAGTCAGGGTAATGCACAAAATGAACAGGTTTGTAGGCCTGGCGAACATATTGTTTTTTTCTAGTATTGGGTGATGTTTTTCAAAGTGGAATTAGACCAATAGAAGCCGCGATGAAAACAACCGTACACGTTATTTAAAAAAATAATGACTGTCGACTGACATCTCTATAGGTTTATTGCTCATTTTTAGTAACAGGCACTTTATCTCAAAGATGCCAATATAAGACGGTCCAAGATATGGACTTCTAAACGGTGACTGCAGGGAACATGTTGGTATGAATGTAACTAGACCTATGTACGACTGTCAGAGGCTCACAATTTAATGTTGTTTTCTTGTTTGGTGGTTTTTTTAGCGGTGTATGATCATATGACCGCGCAAATTTTGCAGTCGAAAAAATGATGGTAGCTTTCTCTGTCTGCCATTGAGGTAGACAACAGCACAGAACGTCCGTAGCATATGCTGGCAACTCAACCATTATTATATATGGAGGCTCCCATTACATTTGGAACTGCTTTCCTTGATGAGTTTTTGTGTTCATTGGGAGACATAAAAAAGCGCCCAGTTACCTGAAGCGCTTTTAGGACTTTGTATGGGAACGTTTGCAACCAAAGCTTTCAGTAGCTAGCTAAAAATGGACTCAGGGTCAATCGCGAGTTCCGGCTACTAAAACTGGACGGCCATACTGGGCCAAATGACGCTAAAGAAGAACAGTTGTGACCGTAATTCAATGGTCTCAGACAATCTTCAGAGATGGTTTGTGTGGTTGATGAGGTGAGTAGTCAGGTAAGCTGTTTAATGCTGTTGACGACGACCAGGCTTTGGAGATGTGCAAACAGTAGCTATAGCACGCCATGTTACCTTGGTGTGTTGGTATTTTAAAAAAGAACGGATTCAGTTGAGAACGTTCTTGGGCCCTAGACTTTGTGAGACTTTGTGTTAAAAACATGGCTAAGACAGGCATTCCCGGATGTAACAAGCTGCAAACTGCGTCATATATAACGCGTCGGTTAGCGAACTAAATTACCTTGCGGGTTGTGTCATAAGGCATATTGCGCCTCTTTCAGAGATACTAAAAGGAAGAAATTAACATCACCGTAGCTGCTGTATGATAGTTCTTTAGATTTGTGTCTTGGGAATTTGCGGTTTCTTACCACTTCCAGGACATGTTATTACAGAATAATAAAGCTTTTGAAAACAGCATTCAGCACATTAAACTTATCATGGGCGTTGGTCACGAATTGAGAGGCGTATTTTAACTGTTTGGTTTTCAGGGATAACTATCATTCAGATGAGAAAAATCGTACATGGTCAGCTTGCTTTACCATCATGCAAAGTTGCGTTAAGCATAGAGTGTTAAACAGTCAAATGACGCTTTCCCGCAGCAGGTGTTTAAAATAGGCCTTTGCCGTAAGAGACCCACAGGTGACAGCCTGGTTAGCGAACTTCTTGCCGATTGTTCGTAACAATATAGTTTCGTGTATTAATTAGTCGTTCAGCTGTAACACTCTTTCGATGGATGGCTGCCACGCCACCAAAAGGAAGCACAAAGGCTGCGGTAGTGCAAGGTTTCCCAAGCCTAGACAAAGGAAGTCGAGGAAAAGTTCAGTTTTGAACCGCGAACCTCCCGTTCAGTAAACTTGCGCTCTACCCACTGAGCCGTCTGTTCTTGATTGTCACACTTTGAAGCAGATTTATGGGTCATCTAAAGCTTTGTTACTCAGCACAGAGCTTGATAGAAACTTCGGTTCCATTGGGTTTGTAAGACGTCGGTCTTGGACAGGTGAGAACTCATCCGAAACTACGCCGAGTTTTCAATTGATCGCAACCTGTAGATTTCGGAAAAGACATTTAATTGGTCTACCACTCTGTGCCTTCGACAGCGAAAAAGCTTCAAAAGTTATCGAAACCCACGAAAATTTTTCGAGGTTTAGGATTAACGTTGGCAAGACGTCAATCGAATGTTCACATGACTGTAACTCTTGCATTTTAGATGTAGAGGAGATTGTGGGTTGGTTGGACAAGTAACATAGGGTCTGACCTTGGATCGTGTTTTGATCAGACTACTGTGTGTGGGACCTATATCCCCGACATGGGAACGGTGAACCAAAGAGGTGTCGTTTCGGAGATTGCACATGTTTTGATATTCTGTTTCCCCTGGAATCAATTAGGATGTCATTAGCTGGTGGCTCCACCAAAATTTGCTTGCATCAATGAATACTTTTGTGATCTGTTGCTGGGATGTGTCCTCAAGAGCCTCGACGAACGACACAAGTGAGGGCAATGCTGACCTGATTGGTTGCAAATGGACAAATTTTCGTCACCAACCTGCTTACCATTAGCTAGATTGGCCCCTCACTTTACTGATTTTTCCATCCACAGTGGACCTGTACGGGGTTTTACTTTAGACGGTTCTTACTGTCACTCTTCAGTTACCTCACCACAGTAGACAGTGGACATTCTAGGCTGAGTGACCGGTACATGCTGCACGCATATGAATAGTCGTTGAATCTATACATCCTGAGTATTTGAGAGGCGAAACGATCCTTTTCGGCATATTTAATAGCAGATTTTATATCGGATAATCGTACTTCATCACACCCCACTGCCTCTGCTGTCAGAAAACACCGTGGAAAAAAAGTTTCCCAATTCAGACAAAACATCTCGAGTGCACCTTAGAATGTCGATTTCAGGTGTATATTTCTGATGCCGGAATTAGTGGTCAACTTCTAATCGCGCGTGTGCTTACCACCCACAAACTGCTTTAAGCACTCGAGTACCAAAAGACCCAAGATTTATAGAAAAAAATCAACGGCACTTAAACCGTAGAGGTTGTTGCCCCTAAGATGACGTTTTCAACGCCGGATATCGAAGCCTGGACACTGTCAGTATCCAAAGCCAAGAAAGGAAGGCCATGGGGAACAATCGTAGTTAAGCCATGGTAGGGCGTGCAGACAGACTTCGGTTTACAACCATAGTGAAAGAAAATGCGTATTAGTTACCTGTTAAAAAGTGATCATGTATGGAAAAAAGGCGCACAGAAACAAAGCAACACAATAAACTCGGTTTATTTTGGAGACTTGCGGCTCAGAAGAGAAGAGAGACCCTGAGGCTTGTCTGTAGGAAAAAATCGAAGTCCCACCACAATCTGAAGGAAGCCAAAGGCTACGTGAATTATCAAGCCTTAAGTTGAAAACAAACTACTTTTCTTGGGGCAGTCTGAGCCAAACTGCTGAAGCTGTACTGACCTTGGAGTGGATCACTGCATACCTTCCAAAACTTTTTACCGGTGAGGGCGAGAAGCGAATGAAGATCCTCTAGGGGGTTGTAGAGGCTTTTTTTTGCATCACTGTGCTACGTCGATTGGTGATGGTAACTCGCCGTCAGACGAATCAGGGGAGTTTCCAAAGCGATATTCAAGATCACCAGAATTAAGAAACAGGCCCAGATTGTTGACAACTGATGGATAATATTAACCATGCAATGGTCCCGGTAAAAAAAATCACTTCGCTAAAGTCAAAATCAATAATAATTCGCATTCGGAAATTCCACGAAGCTTTTTAGAGGCCATGCACTTTTATCGGTTACAAATTTATTCTTCTCCTCGACTTCATCAGGCAAACATGGGGAGCCAGATGATTAAAACTATATGTGCCGGAATTCTGGAGAGGCAGGGGCGGTTTCTGAAATTACAGCATGAGAAAATGCCAAATAATCAACAAAAATAAAAGTTCATCTTGAAAGTGGGGCCGACAAGCAGTATATGGCTCTTTTTTCTTAATGGGCTTCATCACCAGTAAGCATATCACGAAGCTCAGGTGATCTCGAGCCAAAGACATTCCGGCTACCAGTTTAGACACTCGACCGTTCGACCACAAGTGACTGGTCAGCACTGACTTGCAATTGGACAGGATACCCCCGGAGTTTATGAGATGCTCACTGTTGGAGATTCCCGATAAGGATGAAGCGGCTGTGCAGTGCCTGCAGGCTTTCTCGATGTAGACCAGCTTTATTTTCAGGAAGTAAGCTCCAATCTCCAAGCATCCTCACACCACCAAATCAGCTGAAAAATTGACCGGTAAACATGGCAGCTCTCCTGTGGGACCTCATCAGATTATCGTGGAAATTTTTTTCTTAACACACCGAAAAACATGGTCGACTTTGATTTATTCTTCGATTCTCGGGTAAGAGTCAGTTGGGGTTGGCATTTTGTCATTTGATACACGACCCATCGTTACCGATTCGCTTCTCGTCCGATATTTTTCAGCTCCCTATTGCTATCAGGTTTACGAGGGTGCTTCTACTTGATACGGCGACAATTTTTAACAGCGTTTCTGACCGAACGAGACTTCATAACATAGAAATTTAGCCGACATGCACCCCGAGTGGAATCACAGCATTACTATGGGAGAAAAGAGCTTCACACTTCCAAATATAGGTGGGCCACGAACGTCAAACATGCAGAGGAAACTAGCCACAACAGAGTCTACATCATACAGCTGTGTGCACACAAAACACAGTATACGGCGACACAGATCTTTTCAGTTCTGTTAAGAAAGCCATCGTAACCTTTGCTACTCCACGCAGGGCAAAGGACAATCAACCCACTGTTAGGCCTATTATTGAGTTAGCCACCCGATTCTATTGTCTACTGCCCTCTATATGGCCAACTATAGTGTCCAAAGTCCGTCAAGAGTTTCCTGATAGTTATGGGGAGACAAATCGTCCTAAAGTATTGCACTTCAATCTTGGTTTCTATATGTAGATGGTGGCTTCGTCAGACAGGTCATTTGAAGCAAAAGGGCATGTTGCTGACGTTTGTTGACATAGCTCACAGGTTGCGGTGGATCTGTCAAGAGTGTAGTAGCGTAGTATCTTGTGTTATCTCTTCACTGCAGAACAACAGAAGACCCATGTTCTGAAGATATTGAATCTTAAGCCAAAGTTCGATACAAAGTAAAGCAAATGCTAAAGTGCATCACTGAAAGTCTTCGTTAAAATGTGAAGCTTAAAGCATCACCGTTTTTCCAAGGAACAATAAACACATGCTACAAGATAAGGGGTCATCCAAGAAACAATAGATAGCTGTATGGTCTCTGTACTGACCTACACTCCAAGTGTTCAGAAACACAGATCTGATGAGGTCAGAGGACAAGGATGGCTTACAACCTTCACCGTCATCGTGGAAGCGTTCCCGCAGCGATACATGCTGGTCCATGACCCAGTAATCATCAGCAATGCGCCAATTTTCAGTGGGGTTTGAACCCGCGACCTGCAGTTGGAGGTAGGCCTTCGGCCGCAATCGGCCAATCAGCAGTTGTTGATGCGGAACTTCACTTTTGCATCTTTGTAAAGCTGGACACCACTGGCTCATCAAAACACCCTAATCTGCCCCAGATTGCTGTTTTGTGTTGATTCTGCAAGTGATCATAAAAACAGAAACACAACATTTACAGGTCAGAGATAAAACTCGAGGTTTGGTTTTGGAACTTTCTTGATCCAGTAAGGTGTAAGTGGAGACGCACTCGAAAGTCAATCAAGTTTCAAACAATCCGTTAGCCGACCGATGGAAACAACCTTGTAATTAAAATAAACTGGCATGATTCTCGAATGAAATCATCAGTCACATCGCCGAGAAGAATGGAATGCAAGAGATCTGTTTATCTATCTATCTATCTATCTATCTATCCATTTATCTTTGAATGTCAAGTCGTTCAAATAAATACAGGTTTGTCTATGCGAAACATTGTATTGCGTCTGCGGACCATGGAATTCAAATACGGTGACCTTCAAACTGTTCCGTCACACATGTCACAACTTCTGACACAAAGGCAGGAAAGCGCGTTAGAGCTAGACAAAAATTACAACGCCCCGATTTATGGAATATCGGGCTAATCTTCCGAACGATATGAGGAATAAACCTTGGGCGAAGTGACGTAGGAATTTCCCAGAAGAACTGTCAGGCACTTATTGAAGCGACTGAGCCTTTGATGACACGCCCGCGGAACCCACACTTTGCACCACCACTTTGCCTCAAGATTGTGCTTGGCTGTTATAGCACCCGTCCACAAATAGTCTTGAAGAACAGGCGCCACGAACTTGGGTATGTTGTGGATCATTTGGAGCACTCCTTAACTTTCAGAACCATGGTATAATACAACTCTTTCTGAGGAGACTGTTCGTCTGGCCTGCTTCACTGCTACTACTGAAAGGAAGAAGGCCCTCACTGCGGAGTTATTTTTTAGGAAATGCCAACTGACCGGTTACAGACCATTAGACAGGGAAGCGAAACTCTCATTTGCATCTTATTTACAAAAACTGGACTTCCATCTTCTGCTGAACGCGCCTTCTTGAATTTTCCCGGATATTCATTGACTCCAATCATTCGTTGCTCAAATCTAAGCAAATGCTACAAAGCGACTCCACAAGTTCCGCAACAGATTTCCCTTTTCAAGAGACGTAAAGCGAATTTACAAGAACAAAACATACTACTCGCATGCCTCCCCATCAGTAGCATCACAGTTACACTGCTACTACTCGTAAGTAGTAGGAAATTGAGGCTTCTCTTGAGGCTCTTCAGGAAGCATTTTGCCCAGTCGGACAGGAATTTGCACGCCTGCTACGATGAAAAATAATTCCAGGTTGACGAGAGACTTGCTTGAAATTTGCTTGAATCGCTAATAGATGAGAATTTCAGTTGAATCTTGATCAATTTGGCGGGCAAGTGACTGTTTGTCGAAACACCTTCACTTGTAATTGGGGTAATCCATACCTGCAGCATCAACACATCAAAGAAAACTTGAGAGCGTGCATTTCACAGTAGAACTCATACCAAACTTTACTCGTTTCCGATCGTAGTCTCTGCAATACCCACTGCCGCCGGCTTTCCCACCACTCATCACACACTGGTCATTTGTCTGCAGTGATCTGGAATTTCTCACCATGCCTTAGGCATGGAGTGGACACAAACAGTTCATCCTGTCCAGTTTATACCTTATTTACACTAGAGACGTACGCCAGTGTAGCGGTGACAATACTCATATGGAACGATTTCCTATCGTTGCTGCCCTCAGAGTCTGTTCTCATCACATACGTTTAGTTTTGAAAGACAGATCAAACTCCTTCTAAAGCTGTTCTTCCGTCTTTTCTAATTACAGGATAACGCTGGTTTGAAAGCTCCCACTATTTTGACCATGTGCATTGCCGCCATTTTTATTTGGAAATATTTTGTCTAACCGTTCTGCATTTTCCTCATTTTCAATTCGAGATTGTACGATAGCCGGTTGATTGTCAATACCGCGTCAATAAATTGCATTTCCATACGCGTGATTTTATTCGAGCGTTCATTTCTAGTGGGAATTATCATCAATGTGCTTCTCATTTATCTCAGGGGGTGGGGTTCGAACCCATGACCATCCAACTAGGAGTGTGAGGGAAAACAGGTCAGTCACGAACGGCTGACCAGCACTGTGATTAAATCGCGTCACGATTCAAATCACGTGGTCACGTGTTATCTGGCTTTTGGATGAAAGGTTCACCTAACTTGTGAGATGATTCCCTTTCTAAACACATTATTTATCGATTGACTTTCGCAGATGGTAGAATTCTAAGTGCCCTCAACCTGCAAATAATAGTCAGCCTACGCTAAAAAGCCCAGAGTTTCTAGCTGTCTCTGATTTCTCGACATTTCAGGACGGAGTAGTTGCATATGCAGGGTGAAATTCATTCAAAACTCGAAATCTGCTGATGATATTATGAAATTGTGAATCTGCGGCAGTCGATTGGGCAACAGTTACGAAGCACATGGTTTAGTGGTGGGAGAATTTGTGTTCAGAGTGATCCTTTGCCCTGACAATCACGTCATATGGAAAATCGAAACCTAAGCAGTGTTAAGAAACATCGTCAATTAGTTTTGATTTTGGTTTGTTCTCCAAGTTTATCAACTGGATCGCAAGCGTTTCATCACCAGTCAACTGGTCACCTTCGGTGTTCATGGAGTGTGGATGGGTTCGTCAAGCTCAGCGAAGTAACAAACTAAGAGGACCATAAAAATAATCGGTCTTTCTCTTTGTACGACCCGGATCGCAATCAACTATGGAAATCAAACAAATACTTTGGAAATGATGCTCGACCGAACTCAACGATATTTTAAACCATACTGGTGTATAAAATCCTTGAAAGGTGTGCTGCAGAAAAGCGGCTCTTTCAACAAATAAAAGAGCGTTTCCTCATGTGCCTTTCTGCTTACAGTCATGAACATGTGAAGACTGCGCGTTATATCTGCTTGAACAGCAGCATGAGGTTTATCGGCTGCCGTTCTACGTCTTCCCAATGCCTAAACCACACCGAACGAGTAGGAGTTCAACTATGACAACCTTTCGCAAGCACGATGGCTGAGATTCTACCGGGGCGTAGACATAATCGATCGAGAGCTAGGGGTGGGTTCGGAACAAGGACCTTCCAGCCAATAACTTTGCGCCTTAACCCACCAATCAGAATGGAGTCCACCTTCTAAACCCTCTCCTGTTCATGAAGCACATCAGAGCTGGAGCACTGCTGATTTACCTTTTGGGCTAATTCATCCCTCCATGGTACAGACTAGGATAGGTGTTAAAGTCCTTATTTCTGAAGGTTTTTATCCGGTTATAAACACAATGGGTAACCAAGTAAACGGAACAATTAAGAGTTGTCACTGTTGGAGGGAGACAATTGTACTGCCAAAATTCCAGCCTACTAATGAACAGTTCAAGTAGTTTGAAGAAATCATTCGTTGGAATTTTAGTTACATAAGAATGTTCATATTCACATCGCTCTCGTTTGAACAGTCATCCTCCTGTCCTGGTGCAATTATTCTGGTGAATCCACACCAAATGGGGGGAGAACACTGGACTCGAGTTTTGCTCTTATTAGAGCTCATCATCAGTGCATATCCAATGGATATCCATGCATATCCACCTGACATGCGAGGTGAACGTGTTACCACTATTCCACCAACTCACAGTGGACGCACCTGAATTTTCACGTCTGAACGGGCGAACGTGTTCATGCTAGAGCGATGTGGTTGGTATGCCCTACACACCATCGATACGACGGCCCAGCAACTGTCCTAGTTGTGCTGATCGATTGGTCCGCTTGTTAGGAATTCGCAGTAAGGTGGCGTCACAGGCAACCACTTAGAAACGGAGCCAATAGATCGCACTAAATCCATGCTTCGCGAAATTCGCCGAGAATATATTACTGATCGTTCCAGTAATGGCCGCCAGCCGGGTCGATTCCGACAGGGAACGCGATGGTTCAACAAATAGCTCTGTTGGAACCACATAGAAGACGTATTTATGAAAACTTTTTACAAGACGACGGTCTGTTCCACACACTTTCTTCTCTGTAATAAAATCTCCCCCTATTACGGCCGTCCTTTTCATAATACTCCCCCCACCGCAATTGTATTCACTGTCATCAAAGAGTGTATGAGAACGCTATCAAATTCGCCGAGAATATATTACTGATCGTTCCAGTAATGACCGCTAGTTGGGTCGATTCCGACTGGGAACGCGCGGTTCAACAAATAGCTCTGTTAGGACCACATAGAAGGCGTATTTATGAAGACTTTTTACAAGACGACCGTCTGTTCCACACACTTCCTTCTCTGTAATAAAATCTCTCCCTATTACGGTTGTCCTTTCTGTAATACTCCGCCTACTGCAATTGTATTCATTGTCATCAAAGAGTGTATTAGAACGCCATCCTCCCTCATTTTCCCCATTGAAACCTTGTGAAAATCGATATATCAGAGCGTTCTCAGATCTTCTCGACGCGTCCCTACACGGCCCCTTCCACCCACTGCCTGCCGGACCCCAAAAATCTCTTTTTACAAGCCTCTCTTCCAGAAAAAACCCATATGCTTGTGCATCATATACTCCGTAATACAGTAAGTGAATGGACCAAAGACTTATCTGATGGGTGACATTTTGAAGCTTGTTCAGTCGGGTGCATTTGAGTGCATTCGTCCCCGAGTCGTAAGCTTCTGTACTCGTTCCTTCGCCTGAAAATTCGATATCGGTGACAGATGGAGAACGACCAAAATCTCGACCAGTAAAACAGATCAGGAGGACTGGGCCTGCTTCTAAGAAAACCTGTGAAAGTCAGGATTGATTTGCATCGAAAAGATATTACTGTCAGCTGTGGTTGATCGATCTGTTTAGTTCAGTTCCCATTTCTTCAGAAACACCAATCAAATCGTTTGAGCGTAGATATTTTCGTCTGTTGAGATGTGATAACTGAGATCGTCCAGAGTAGGGTCAGATGTCAGGAGCTCCCATAGGGCTAAGAATGTGCACTGCTGATGAGTCTAGCGTGTGTGCTTGAGTCTATATTAGATAGTTTCTGAATTCCCGTCCCTCCTAATTCAATTAAAAACCAGTACCTCTTGGGTATTTAAGCAATTCCAACGTCAGGCTCACCAAAGACCGTGTCGCCAATAGGCGTCACGAATTAATGCGAACTCAAGTACATATGTGCGACATGATGCAGTGCCGACCATAGTTCAGTAGGTGAAACATCCTCCCGCAAGTGGGCATTTCCAAGACGCATGCGCCTGTTGTAAAATAGCTCTTTTTCAATTGGTTAGTTGGTGGCAGGATAGCAATCCGGCCAGACGGATGTTTCGCACTAATGAGCAGATGGCTTAAACTGTCTTACTCACTTATTCGTTTCATAGTTATCGTGTTCGGCAAACACATGATTCACAAGCACACAGCTGTTTGTTGGCCGGTATTATCGGCAGTTCTCTGTGGATGGTCGGAGAAGCGGTCAATGCTCACCGGCCGACCTGACGGTTTCTGGAATTAACTGTTGCTACTGGCCCATTGTAAGTAGTTAGAGCGCTGCTCTAAATTTTCTGCACAATGCAGTGACAGCCACCGAGGTAATATAAGATCCTCAGCCCTCAGTCTGAGTTTGTCGTGTTAATTTATTGTACGGTGGTGTGAGGGCAAGTTGCTGCATTTCCGAGCATTGAGCAAGACGGATGATAACAGCGGCTCATGCTGGAACATCACGAATGGATTGGGAACGATCAGCTGTTCAGTATTTCATTAAGCTATCAAATATATGAAAAAATTCTAACCGCGTAACGAGTAAAACACTCAGCTATTCAAAATCAGATACCGAAAATGCGTGATACACTTGGCAAATGGCCTGAGAGAGGATTGGATTGCCTGAGATCATGTCAAGAATCGATCAATTGGTCCTGTGTCTTGCCACGCTGACTATGCCCCAGTAAGCAGGGTGCTCGAAGCAGATACTTTTGAATGCACGATTCAGGTTTGAACCTTTTGACAACTACTACCCTCGCGATGTTGAGCATTACGACCGTGCTTCTCCGCATTGTAATAGGACTATCTTGGTAGATCACACGGAACACTATCACGGGACTAGCTTGATGCCTACCGAGAACAGTTTGTCAACCAGGAAGGCATACGTTCAGACATGGGTTTGGAGGAATTTATCGTCATTCGGCGAGGAAACCCGCAAACACGTTGTCTGAATGGCAGTTTGGAGGAATTTATCGTCATTCGGCGAGACACTAAGAGTCAAGTCGGTAGGAAACCCGCGAACACGTTGTCTGAATGGCCTAGTGGCTATTTTTACGTAGACCACTATAGTGGCTATTTTTACGTAGACCATCGAGAACAGTTGAGTTACAGTTTTTCCACGGTCTCACTTCAAGAGCGAACACTGCAGACTAATTTTGTTGCACTTTTCACGCTCCTTTTTGAAACCAAGTCTCGGGTCATCCAACAGGCTTCTATTAGGTTGATTGCATTGAACTGGAAGTGCCAATCGATCCATTAATTGTAGGCTAACGACCATGCCCTCATACGTCTTCATCCGGCCACGCTCCGATGAATGGCATTCACACAATTTGTATTCGAGTGCATTCACACCCTGTTCTGATGCAGCCGATTCAATTTACTCAATTTCTAGAGTATGAGCAAAGGTCATCTGGCCGAGCTGTTTGTTGTGCAACTCAGCGATCCTATCAGAGTGGACACAAACATCAGATGGGACACGCATAAGCAGGGAACGGCCTTCGAATCGACCCAACAGAGATCACGTGTACAATCAGACGGATTCACTGGTAGACGTGTGAATAAAAGGGATAATGGAGAACAGGGGTGAGTGAGTCGCAGTGTCTTGGGCTAACTCAGATTCAGCTGTCGTGAAGGTTAGCCAACTACTTTTATTTTCACCCGATAATTACGTCTCGACACGAGACTCGGCTTAATGTGCCGCATCAGGCTGCCCCACATTCGAGATATCGCAATACATTGTCTGGACACAACGCACCACTAATAAGGTTGACGGAAATTCTTCGACAGCCCACAACTGACTTCGCCATTCCTGAGGCTCATCAGGCAGACCGGGAGCTTCAGGCAGTTTCAGCTAAGTGTGCAAATGAGAGTAGCTGGCGAATGCCCTCTGGGTTCAACTAGAGCATACAGTTGACAGAATCTCGGGCACTGCGCCTACCTGAAG
>NW_008751860.1:471418-491542 GCF_000715545.1 Opisthorchis viverrini | reverse complement strand
TGGTACCACATTCGAGATATCGCAATACATTGTCTGGACACAACGCACCACTAATAAGGTTGACGGAAATTCCTCGACAGCCCACGACTGACTTCGCCATTCCTGAGGCTCATCAGGCAGACCGGGAGCTTCAGGCAGTTTCAGCTAAGTGTGCAAATGAGAGTAGCTGGCGAATGCCCTCTGGGTTCAACTAGAGCATACAGTTGACAGAATCTCGGGCACTGCGCCTACCTGAAGGTTGCAACCGGTCGTAGGCCGTCTAAGAGTCTTCAGCAGTCTTGTGAGTAGTGTGCTGTATTGTGCAAGTTTATTTGGAGCACAGATTTGTGTACTTCCGTTTGCCTACTCAATCGACCATAGTCTAATTTCTTGATCGATTCACACACGTTCAAGGCATAGCCTAAAAGGTAGTCTTTCTTTACAGTGTGATGGGTTTCGACCAGACTTGACGCAGAAATGAGGTCATGAACAAGAACAAGGGATTGTGTTCTCGCATTCTCCTGCACGACTTCCAAGTCCCCTACTGAGTGTCCCTAAACCAAGTACAAACGTTTCGGTGTACAACAGTATCGATTGTAGAGGTCATGGGAATCCCATAACCTCTGGGGTCAAAAGAAAATTGCACAAGTCCTGAATGGAAAATTCCTGTTCATGTTCTTGTTTCGTTACACCAGTTGACTCACTAACCCTTGTCCTCATGCTCCCTATTTTTCATAAACGTACCCGTGAATTCGTCTCACAGTACACGTGACTTCTGCCGAGTATGTATTAGCCAAAAGGACCAGTTACAAGTAACCAGCTTTGTTCACTACCGCTTTTCTTGCCAGTGAGAACGCTGCACCACATCACTAGATTAGGAATTCTATCCATAAGAATAATAGACCAGAAGTCGCCACCACACTGCTGATTAAACCAGTGCGCGTGAATTGCACACCGTTTTCAAAACAAGCTACCGGTGTTGGAACCCACGGCGCCTTTACTTCCTACATCCGATTCCTAACCCATGGCTTGGTAAAATAATGTTTACTCCGAGGACCGACGTTGTTCGGATAAAACAGTCTAACCGCTCACCAGCTCATTCACTGCCACCAATTGGATGTTGTACACGTCCGAGGCTGCTGATTGGTTTATGCGTTAGTGGTTGTGGCCGAGTCTGATTGGTCGACCAGTCTATTGTCAGTTGGTCAGTGGCTAGAAAGGCTCACTTAGCTTATCGACTGATTCAAACCAAATTCCATGGAAAAGCTGTATTTTATTGTATTTTCCAGTGAATAGCGTTGAGCACGTTTTGGTCATTAGGTGAGAATTCAGTGTGAAACTTGAAACTAGGATCAAGGACAAAATAACATGGCAGAATCATAGGATTAGCCCACGCTACCGTCAGCCTAGCGGCCATTGCACCCAAACAGCTCTGTGAATTCATTTACTTTAAATTCACCCACCTGATGAGTCCCAAAATGGGCGAAACCGGTAGTGCTCTGTCGAACAGTTTCGATCTGCCCCATGAATAGTGTACTGCCTCCGGCCACTCACCGCTGTGACGTCAGCTTGACTGTGAAGGGAAAAGTGTACCATATCCCGGTCCCATTTATCACAACATGTGGAAGGTCTTCAAAGACTGTCTGTTTGACATGTTGTGCCCACAAAAGACCGCGGGGGTTTGGTACGAACATCAGGACAGCAATGCTGAGGTTAGCTAAATGGTTTTCTGGAAAGTCCCCTTGGTAAATCAGTTGGTCTCACTCCGGGTCAACTCAACTTTCCGTACATATCGCAGCACTATCCCAGTCCTTACGGCTATTTATTTGCTCGTTCATAGATTTTTTTACTTCATCAAGGGTTCCATTTTGAAGGTGAATTCATCGATTTATCCAATTTGGTATTTCATCCAGGCTTGTAATCACTTCTTCGCAACGCACGAAATCAAAATGAAAATGTGACTAAAGTTAACTGGGTACAGTGAACAAATATCAGTCACCCAAAAGAGGCACGAATCAATAACATCACTTTTAGCCGGGGCGATTGGTACTCACGGGGGACCAAATATAAGTGAAAAAGTTCACTAAGCTCTACATTATTCAGCACTTTCGTTTTCTGTCAGATCCTGACCGCATTGTTCCCATTCCGAACCATGTGGAACCAGCCTGATGTACATACATTTCGGTATTTTTTTCAAATATTCGAGTTGAACAGATCAGGCGTCAACGCTCCCAAGCAAAGCGGAATAAAGTTGTGTAAAACGGGCTGTTCATCACCATGCATCCATGGATAGAATTCGAAGCAAAATATTTCATTCTATTTTTGTCGGTGTAATAATATTGGCTCCTTTTATACAGGTAAATAATACAGCGAGAAGACAACGACTGTAGGATGTCGACATTTCACTGAGATCGATCCACCCGCATAAGTTGGGTCGGTGATGATTGACCAGTGAAAGCCAACCAGTTGTGAGTTGTGTTCTTCCTATTCAAGTGCAAAAATCGCTCAGCTGTAACACCTTTCCGGTATCTAGTTTCCAACTGAAAGAAGTAAGACAGCTGAGATACTGCCAGGAACAGTCGAGAGGGTGAGGTTGTGTTCGAACCTCCGATCGATAAGTTCGCGCCTTGTCAATATAACCGAAACGGGTCAACAGTCCTTTATTCATCTTTTATCAAGGGAGCACTTGGGGCGCCATTTAAACCGTCATCTGAAGGTCACTTCAGCGATCCAGGTGTTCCATAAAAGGAGAAGAAGGATGGATGCTGAACCTAAAAAACAGACATTCCTCACAATGAGGAAAAAAGATCTGGAAATTTCCACGCCATCCGTATGATCAGTGACCTGACATCTTAGAGACGAATAGAGCTGAAATTAGCGTTCTGGTCCACGATAACTAAACGAAAATCAATCACCGTGCCAGACAGTCTTTGTGTTTACGGATTTTATTATTCGAAAGTTGGCTGGGAAAATTTGCCCAAATTTGACAGTCTTTTTTGACGAGAGGGGAGGATTACTGGCCAATCCAGAGTCCCAGGTTACTGGGTGGTCCTTGTAAAGTAAGAGATGGAGGGGGAAAGTAGTGACCCTGTACCGCTCATGAAGCCTCAGTCGGGTGAAGTATATCGAGTGACCAAATCCGGGAGTACATTATCACCGTGGCTATTCGGCTGCTTGTTCCGAGTCAGGCTTTGGGCTTGTAGCAACATAGTTGTGTTTGTTGTATCGTGCGGCCGTCTAGGAGTTACGCCTGAATTGGGCCTGCCAAAGTATGCGGTAAGGAGAAGAGAGAAGACCAGGAGCATGGTTGTACTCCCCGTCTGTTTTGTCTTGCTAAATGGTAGTGCAGCTCCATATCGGTCCCCTGACTTCCTTCTCCACCCACTATGGTATATCAAAAGACACGGTAGCTCTATACAGCCCTTCATGGAGACAAAGGAAAATTATTACAACAGTATTTATAGGGTATTCACAGAGCGTTCCACAAGATCGTGCTAGATTCTCCGTGAGGGGGCGAGAAGCGTCGAGTCAAAGGTGCTTGACTCGGATTGGCTAACATTCTGACTAATCAGGGCAAGCCTTCGTTTGGCCCGTGTCCTGCACGTGACAAATCCGTCCAAATGATGTGGTGTTTGGTTATTAGGGCCTCCGTACACTGTCAAAAATACAAAGCTATTGCGTGAATATACAGGATGGCTGAATGGCTACTCGTCTTGCTCACCCGTCTTGTTCGTTCTTGTCCGTCCAATGGTGATGATCGTATCGTGACCGTTTTCCTACCGTCGGTCGCATGCTGCTAAGCCATGTTTGATGAGTTGCGCCCACGCATCTGCTTTCCGATGGTCACCTAGGGCGCATCACTCTTTGCACATGTACTTGTTTTTCGTGTCTGGACGCGTCTTGTCAGTACTAAACCGGTGGGACGATATGAACATTCGAATTAAGTGTGCTCTGCTCACGTTTTGCCCCGCTTGTTCAAGTTAATCCACCACAAAATTGAACAACATTGTTCCCCTCAAAGTTGAACGAAGGGACACTGACTTTGTGGCGGCCTACACTGTCGACTAGATGTGGTCCAAAACAGAAAGCGTGTTTCCTTGAATGTATTTTATCATGGGGAGAACAGGAATCCCTCTAAGAAAGCGATCACTTTATCTGGAAATGTTCTCTCATCCGACCGTCTGTCGGATTACTCTTTGTTGTGGACTTCAAAACAAGTGACCGAACCGTTGACGTTAGTTATTTTAGGGAATCTAAAAATTCCTTCAATAAGCACAGAAGCTCTTGAAACAAAAGAGAAACGTCTCATCTCCGAACATTAAAGCTTTTATACTTTTTTCCAAGGTCGTTACGCGGTTTGGCCTCTTGAAGGTCATCTGCAATAGTCCGAGATAAACTAAAGAACAGCGGGTGCATTCGACTTATCGGAGTCATTTTGGCAGAACTACTATGGTTGTTTTGCTACAGATGACAGTATTACGTGGGCAACAACTACCCGCCACAAAGAGTCGTCTAACTTTGTACTTTTACTTGGGTTGACTCCCGTTTATATTCGGATGAGAAGGGGTTGTGTTTGCCTTCCAAGGAAACTGCCATCCCCACCCAACTATTGTTTGGTAAGCACTGCAAGGGAAATGTTCTACTGACAGAACGCATACATTTAGTCCCAGCACTTCGCTTCAATTGGTGGAAAGTACATTCCTTATCCAACCTCTGTAGTGTGCTCGTAAGTTTTTCACAGTTCCACTTGTATCGATTAGTACACTTTGGGCCCCTTGCGGATAAATGTCGGAACAATTTAAATGAGAAGTAGAGGCACTGGATGGTTGTCCGGCAGCAGGATGTGAAACAGTATTGCAGACAAACATCCCCAAGTTCTTGGGAAAAAAGGACACCTCGGGAAGGGCATTTCTAAGGGTACCTGTGATTTCTCCGATCCTTATGAAGGAACAATAACCCCAGCAAGTCGTAACAAATAATGATACCGAATCACCTGGCTTATAGACAAACCACTTGTAAGAGAATCACCCACTGTGCAACCGCCTCAAGGCGGCGGTATCGGCTGTTTTGCGAACCAATCGCAATTTAGCTTTCAGCTCTGGATTCAGCCAATCAGTTTCCAGCCGGTGAACCGATTCTGTTCAATCAGGTTCAAAGAGAACAAGATCAAACGAACCGCACAAGACATGTATTTTCATGCATGCGCATTGCGCTAACGCGGACACTTGCAGTCAGTAGCGTTAGATTGCCGCTCAGAATTGTGCTGCTCTAAGTGCGCCTTCAAAGCAGGAATAGTCTTGAATCCGACATGGCATTTGTGGCACCTGCACAAGAAAAGGTGGCTAGATCAGAATGACGGAATAGGTACAAACTTGAGGTCTTGTTTCAGCAGCTTTTCATATTTGACTCTGTCAAGTAGTTCGTGCTGGCGATTATCTTCAACCATCTTCATGAAATCTATAAAAATAAAGTTGAATAGCGTGAATGTGGTGAATAGTCTGACGTAACAAAACGAGATAGATAGATGCTTATGGTTCCATCGTGCTAGTGTTGAGCGAAAATAACCCCTAATGTTGATTCATCCTGTGAATCAACGCGCGAACGCGCTACCAACCACAGCGACCTGGCGCCAAGAGAGGCTGATTATTTTGTATTACCCATGTATCACGCCTGTAGCCTTTGCTGAGCTTTGTTTTAAACGGACGAAACCGCGCAATCTGACCTGTCACGCGACACGAGCGGCTGCGTCGACACCGACCGAAAGACAGTCCCTCACATTCCGAACGTACTGACTCCTGCGCCGTCACGGCCAACTCACACTGTCAGACTGCCCCTATATGTATGTTTGTACATCGTTTGGTACTTACTTGTTGTTGCCCCTATAGAAATCCGTGTTGTGACATTGACTACTTCCCGCTCCTGCTGATTGCGTCATTGTTGATTGTACGTTTTCTTAATTCATGATGCTTACTAATCCGTTTTTCTGTAGAACCAGTTCCTGTCAGTCCTCAATATATCATCTGCTGCCTCACGTCTGTCTGCTCCTATTGACTACTGGCTACGAACTGCGTATAATCTAATAGTCGCAATCGTTCTGTGAGATCCATAACGGTCGGATCTTACACCCAATGAGTGTCACTGGCTCTTTAGCCACTTTAACTTTACCAGTTCTCAGACGCCGGTCGTACTTATCCGGCTCACCGGTTGAAATAAAAGCATCTGGCGCGGTCGCTGGGGTTCTGACACGACAGTCAGTCTTTGCAAGGCCGCACTATGAAGACACAAAACGGGATCATGAAATACTGGGAAAGACTCAGGAGAGTAGAGTCCCTAGGAGTTCTTACAGTTTGCCTGATGTACAGAAATGCTTGAGAAAAAACTTCTTAAATGCCGAATTCTAGTGATCTAATGACCACCAAGAATCTTGAGCGACTGTTTTTCACCTTAATTGACGAGTCCAGTCCGAAACTTCTGTTGTTGTGGCGCACCGAGAGAGACCAGCTACCGACAAAAAGTTGAAACTCGCAGCACAAAGACAACAATGATAAACACTGTTCCGCTCGTGCACTCCGATCAGACCACGTAACCCTTGGCCAATGTATCTTGCACAGATTTTGTGAATCCTGACAACTCGCATCCACTCCATTTCATGTTACCCCCGTCACACATGATTGGTGAACTCCATATTTGGTCAGTTTCGGTACATTCCCAGGTCACAACGTTACTGACCTATCCAAGTCATGTTTCTATATCTCGCAGAACCCTAGCGGTCTGCGCGCGATACCTTCTGGAGATACCTTCTTAGTGCTCTTATGTTAAATAAATTCCGAGCTGATCGAATCGGGATGACCCAGCGGTCACAACGTGAACTGACCTACCGGATGATCTGCGGTTCAGGCCCAACACCGGCAGATCGACTGCTACTGTCTAGGTTTAGGCATCATGTCATTCCTCGTGCTTCCTTTCGGGTGTCGTGGCGCCTAGGCACCCAACCGACAGATTTGCCGTATCTTGTCGTTTAATGCCGCAATTCTTGGTGTCCCTAGCCCTGAGGTTTGCGTTACCACTTCAGTCAAATGCAACCAGCAGTTATCGGTCCGCTGATGGGATCGCGAACACAGACCTGTTAGAGATTTGTCGACGGATGCCCCGTAAAAATAACGAACAGATGGTAGTAATGCCTTTCATGACATCCACCTTATGCAAGACCAGCCACAGAATAGCTTCCCTTTTGCAAGCGCTCCAGTATCCGTTATCGGGACTGCGAATTGTTCTTGCAACGGAATTCTTGGGTTGTCCAGGTGTAACCTAGATACCTGTGTGAAATATCACTCAGATATAGGTAAAACAACCATCTACGCTGCATGGACTACCAACATTCTCTTCAGTAGCAACCCACGACAGCTGCAACCTTGACCTTGCTAGAAAAAGTAAAATGCGCTGCTTTTCGCTCATCCAAAATAAGCCCAGAGGACAACAGTTAGCATGCAGCTGAATGCAATAAATACTACAGCACAAAAGTGCGATTCTTATGTCTTAGGGAAGCGTTCTTCCAAAACGGCTCGAAGCCGCTCATTCGGTAAAGCCGTTCGGCAATCTGCAGCGTTTCCAAGCTGAGAACCAGCGACTCCTGGCAGTCAAACTTTTCGGTTCTTCCTCACCGAGTTCAGACAATGATGGCGCATTGCCTGAGTAGTGAGATTCAGCCGAGACATCGGTATTGATTAAATTCTAAGATAGAACTGAGGAGACTTTGATAAAAAAAAACCATTTTCTGTATTGTGCTCACGATGCGAGATCGGGATCTGGCAGTCCAGTAGGAGACTGCGTTGATATATAAATGTCCTGTGGGTCCGAACACAAGGATCGGGTCGATAAGTCCGGTAAATTTAAAGCCAGTGTGCAAATCTGGAGCTTCACCAATAAAAAATCGTCACGACCGCAGATTGATGCGATTGGATCAACACTGACCTTGAGATGGAATGAAGAAGTTTGTGGTAAATGAGTTCCAATGTTTTTTCGTTTTCAAGCATGGGGAGCAAAAATCCGTGCTGATCACATGCAAATGAAGTTGACTGTAAGGAGAAAAGGACAGAAAGGAAGGATTCAGTATTGCACTCGCACGTTTGTGTGTGTGTGTGTGTGCTCGTTTGCGTGCGTGCGTGCTTGCACGCATCACAGATTGACCGTAGACAAACGGAACAAACAAAGCTCATAGTGCAACCCGGTAACGACTAGTCATCCCCGAAAAATAGATTTTAGAGCTGAGCAGAACCGTGCATTGAATAACTGTTCGAGTGGATAGTGGTTAGAATGCAGGCCACTGACCAGAACAGCATACATCGAGTTCAGACTGAAATAGATTTGTACAACAGACAATGAGGCGAACTCGCGGTGTGGCAACAACAACAGAATCACAGGTTTTCGTTAATATTGCAAAAACATCTTCCATGAGTGAATAACACCGGTATTTTCCAGAAAAAAAGTTACTAACTGCTGAACTCTCCACGAATTCATGAAATCATGAGAAAAAACGTGTACCTCTCCCGCTTGTTCGGTAGTTTCATGTGCTAACGTCATATTTGATCTGCAAAGTGAATTTGCGTCCTTGTTGAATGTGTTGCTGACTGGGATACTGCTGAATCCCCGACCTACCAGCCGATACAGAGAGAGAGAGAGAAAGGGAGAAAACCAAGACAGACCCGGACTGGAACCGCATGTAGGGGCAAGGGACAACAGTTGGCAAGGTGTGCATTATATGAGCAATACAACATGAGGACCAATGGCGCATGTTGGACGAGGTCATCTGAAGAGGTCCGATGTGAGACGGCCGGCGGACGTAAACTGAGGTGAATAGGCACATCAACACAAACTGTTCACACGAGGGCCGGACTTGGCCGGGATTTTGTTGTTTCATTTTGGACGGTTGTTGTAACGGTTCAGTATTTGGTCTTCGTGTGTACACTCAAAAGAGCGCCATGACTAAAATTGTAATAGACAACGCTCTTCCTAAGTTGTATTTAGCACAGGTGTGCAATAGGAAGTTGACGACTTGAAAAGTCTCTCCACATCCTGAAAAGGCTATTCTAGTCAATCCGAAAAAAGTGATNGCTCTTCCTGATTTGTATTTAGCATAGGTGTGCGATAGGAAGTTGGCGACTTGAAAAGTCTCTCCACATCCTGAAAAGGCTATTCTAGTCAATCCGAAAAAAGTGATCATAATTCAGGCAGTCAGTTAAAAACTGTCTTAGCACAAGAAACCGGTCATCGTCCCTTGCCCATCGATCGGTCGTCGAGATAAAAAATCCATTCGTCACGTGACGTCTACAGGCTGGTCCAGCACCGTCCGCCCGCGCTTGTCTGTTTACATGGGCTTTCCCATCGATTCTGATCGCTCGCCTGTTATTTTATGACAGGCCGGCGAGAATGTGTTGACGAAATTCCTCTGAACAGCCCGTTTTCTGAACCAACAGCAGTACAGAGGAATGAAGAACTATCGTTTCAAGGAAATACGAACATCGAAAGTGTGAAATTGTGAGACGGTAGCCGAACAGACCGTGTGTAGCGGAGGATGGAACACAGCTACTTGAAAACTGCTGTGGACCACGGTCTCCTTAATGCATTCTTATTACCGTGAACCCCGGTCTCGATAGCCGCTTGATCGCCTGGTGCGCTTGGCCAAACCAGAAAAAGTCAGTGAACGTGCGAACCGGTAGATCTATTGATCACTGACAAGCGGGTCAAAAAAGTGATACTAAGAGTACAACTCATCTGTCAAGAACGAGTCAAGAACAACCAGTGAAAACTGTCTCAACGAAAACGGTTATTCCATTGGCTGTTATGTAGTCCCGTTACGTTCGGAGCTGGTTCTCCTAATAAAACCAAAGTTTAGTTTGGCCGAAAAAAAGCGCAAACGCGAATGCTGTCCACATTATAACGACTACCTGTTCAAGCAGTCTTTTATTAGCAATCGATAAAATATTTAGTTTTTTAGAGGCGAAACGTAGTGTGAACAGTTAGTTCTAAAAAAACTTGTTGGGAAATGCAGAACTGGGCTGGAAACCAGTCGGCTGGAAGAAAGCTAGCCACTGACTGCCACATGGTGTATAAACTGAACACAAAGGGGAAGATTTGTCATTAGGGTGAATCCAACTGAGTGTTCATTCAATCTAAATTATTGGCGGGTATAATACGTAGTTTATGTTATTCTCAGGTATAAAGCTGTGTTGGTGTTATTTTGAACCCATTCAAACTTGTTTTCTGTACTGCAAAGTAAGTTAACACAGGTTAAACCAAAACTTAGCTGAAAATCGCTTTGTTTTGGCGCTCAGCATCTGACCTTGGGACGATCGACTTCGCAGCTCGGTTCAAGGTGACTGCGCCTACCTGGTGAGCCCCAAGAAGGGAGAAACCAGTCTTGGGCGGTCGACGAATTTTCAGCAACCTTATGAGTAGTGCATTACGTACATAGATAGTAATAGTCGTTCAGCCGTAACAACCTTGTGATGCCTAGCTGCCATGCCACCCGAAGAAACTACGGGAGCTGAGATACCGCTCGGTTGCCCAAACCTAGACAGCAGCATTCAAGACCCTAAGGTTCGAACCATGGACCTTCCTCTCAGTAATTTCGCACTTTAACCACTGAATTCTGTGCGCACAGTGAAATGCATCACCACGCTAGAATGACGGCCATTTGATCATCTTGTTTCACTAAACTCTACATCGAGGGCTTTTGCACCCAGAAAGCCTAAATTCTCCCGCCAAAAACGTGATTTTGCGCAAAAGTGTTAGAAGCGTCGTGCGATTTATTCCACTCGGGGATAAACGATCATGTTTGCTTATGGTCGGTGTAGATGAAAGAAAAAACTAACTGTAGCCTTCCCGAATTGATGCGTTCTTTGTTGTCATTATGCAACCCACTTCACTCTCCATGCGTCGACACGTTTTGATCTGATTAACGATTCAGTCAGCCAGTCCCACAAATGCAGTAAAGCTGTGCCGCAAAGCCAGATTGGTCACTTCGGCCCTCGAGTCAAATGAGCGCTGAGTCTTTTGTTCGGCCGGTGCCTGATAGACGGGCAAGTATTCGATAACACTTTACCTCTAATCACGTAAACGACGCTCCTGTTTGCGGTTCACTGTAGAAGGAATGAGGCAGTTATAGCTACTGCTGTCCCCACTGAAATGCCTGGTGGCAGAGAAAAAACTCACTGACAAAGAACACAACAACAAGCGAGTGCGTGCGAGTGCCAAAGTTACAACGGCTCGCGCCATTTAGAGGGCACTTTCTAACATTGATCCAGGCTGCCTGATAAGCGTTAATGAGCACCCATCAACATCGATCGTACCTCTATGAAAAGCCTGAACACTGATCACATTCGGTCGTGCTTCTGTGGCGTGCCTGAAAACTCATCGGCTTTTGCTGAATCGATTGAATGATTGAATGGCCTGGATGCCTGCCGGCTTTCCTACTGAGATTTTAGGGTCTCAGTGGGTTGTGGGCGTTCTGGGTGCTACTTTCAGGAATCTGACCTTCCACAACTCCACAACCGCCAATGAATTCAATACGTAATCTATCCATCCAACCGCGGCACTGCATGGTGGACTCTGAAATTCACGCGAGAACAAAAATTAACGGATAGGATAGATGACTATAAGCTTGGAATTTGTCTTGGAGTGGCTCATTTATTAGTTTGGTCTACTCAGCTCTGTGGACGTCTATAAGAAATCAGGATAACCTTGAATAAGAAGCAGCTATGTGGTGGATGACAGAAACGTTTCGTGGGGCACGGCGCGAATTCATGACCCTTCGCTAGGTCCTATTGCACGTTACATGCTTGGAAGCCACGTGGTCCACCGAATCTTCCGGTCGCATTACCAGGTTTTTTGCAGAGTAAGGGCCAATGCAGATTCTGATATAAGCTATGGGGCACCATGATCAGTAAAGAACTTTCCGAAACCAGTTCAAAGCCTCCCGATCAATCATCCCCGTAGTTCACAGTGTACAATTGAAGGTCAACGTAAGCTAGAGTCATGCAGTCAGCAAGTTTCACCACTCCTGAGTCACCAGTGCGGACAGGTAAGCCCTACAAACCAAAAGCGACCGTCTGACACAAGTTACTAATCAGCAGGCAAGTCAATCACAAACAGTACGTGATTCGGAGTGATGTACAGGGTGATTCTTTGTACTCTAATAAAAAAACGCTGTGATTTTGCCTAATACAACAAACGTTTCCATGACCGAACCTTTCCTGAGCGACTTCCTGTTTCACGACAGCTTGAGTTGATGTAAAATAGATGGTAACTGGATAATCCTGAGTCGATCAATCAGACGTGGCTAAACAGCTACGTTATTCTGAGAGATGAAAATGGATAATCTCTACTCCAAAAAAACTATTCAAACGAAAAAATAGATTCGGATGTTGGTGCAATTCAGCCATCCTACGGTCACTCTAAGAGTTCCTCGAATGAGCGATCTTCACTGCACTGCTTGGGGAAGCAGGAATCAACCTTACGATCGAAAAAAACACAAAAATTGAGCAGTTCAAGGAAACTCACAGCATGGATGGCACCGCATGATATCCAATTTGAAATTCATACTCGATGTGTCTGTATATACCAAGGAAAGAGCATCAGTTTATCAGGTGAGAAACAGGTGGTCTTTAAAAGATCCTACAGGAAAAGAAAAAAGCAAAGCGCAAATTTTGTTTAGAGTCAAACATAAATTAATTAATGCTGTTCTAAAATATTCTAAGAATGTGGAGTCTAACGGGTTCAGATACAAGTGTCCGTTAAAGTGGTATTTCTGACGTACTACACTACTCATAAGGTTGCTGAAAGTTCTTCGACATCCCATGACCGGTTTCGCCCTTCTTGGAACTCACCAGGTAGGCGCACTCCTAGAGTTTCCGTCAATGGGATGTCTACTTGAAGAACCCAAATCGCCCGAAATCAGCGAAATATACTCATTTGCAAATATATTTGGTTCCGTGGGAAGCTCACCTGGAACTTAGCTGAATCTCTTGTCTGTGATGTTTTTAAGCAACTAAATGTGCCACAACAGGCCGCCTCATTTTTCAGTTGGTACCTACCTGATGAGCTCAAAGAAGGGCGAAATCGGTCGTGGGCTCTCGAAGAAATTTCAGCAACCTTATGAGTAGTGTAGTACGTTCCAGATGAGTCTCCAGCGAAACCAAATTGGTCTGCAAATCAGTGTGTTTCGCTGACATTTTCCGATGTTCGAAGTTTAGCGCGTTCTCGAAACAGTGGAAATTCGGCACCGGTTCGAGGACGTTCATGCTCGTCTGGTCTTGGTCGACGTAAGAAGCAATGCGGACAATTATTTGACCTTTGTTTCTTTTGTAAAAGCACGGGGGCACTTGCTGTCACAGGTGAGCGGTCACGTAAATTAACTGAAATGTTGGCTCCAACCTACATGATGCGGTGAGCTGCGGTGACTATTGACGTCTCGAGCGGCCAAAGCTTCACAGCTTTCACAATTGTTTTTTTCATTAGTTTATTAGCTGTAAAATCAAGCTATTAGAACAAATACCAAAGCCAATGGCATTCCAGAAAAACGTCTAAAGCAAAAATGGACACCATAATGTATTTGAAACAGTCCTACTCGGCTATGGGGTAGCGGAGCCGCTCTTCAGGGGCTTTGTGGTCTCTTACATCTAAGCCTAATTTCTGTCAAAAAAAAACAACCAACAGAGGGCACCACTGGAGAAGGCCGTCTACACGTGATCACGTGATGCGAATTACGTGAGTAAAGGAGGGTTGGTGTTGTTCATGCGCCCGTCGCCGAACGATAAACTGTTCACTCTTTTAAGCGGAAGGTCGCAGGTTCAAAACCCTCTCAAGTTTCGAGATCTAGGACATCGATACTCCCAATAAGAATTAAACAACTGTCCAGTGCTTCTTGGCTTTTTAACACAGACTGGCTTCAGTTACGAAACTGTTCACTCTTTTAAGCGGAAGGTCGTAGGTTCGAAACCCTCTCAAGTTTCGTGAGATCAAGGACATCGATACTCCCAATGAGGATTAAACAATGCTTTTTGGCTTTTCAACACACACTGGCTTCAGTTACAGGACAAAACCTCCGTTGGGCAGTGCAAAACTCTTCACACTGCCGACAGAACAAAAACCGTTCGTAAAGCCAAAGTACCTGATAAACGAACCAACTGCACCTCGAGTAGGTCAGAATATTCCCTCTAGAGCCGATCATCTCGTTACGCGGAATTCCACACTGATACCGCTCGCAGTTAGACGCTATCATGCACGTGATTGACCAGAAGATCGGGCCGCCTACCGGTCCAGCATCAAGGTGAACTCTGACTGGTCGAAAATCTGGACCCAACAGCCAATTAAGCTCCAATATCCGACGGATGCCAGTGGCGCATCTGGAAGGTCTCGAAATTTCCAGAACCTTGTCGCCGCAAACAAACTATATACGACAAGGTGCACATGTGGTTTTGACCTGGTTTTGGGCGTTACTATACATTGTGCACCTTTGTTGGTTGAACCGATAGCTTGGAAGGTTCAGACCGATAAATAAGCTGAGAAAATATCGTTATTACACACCAAAGCTATGGAAGCACATCAATAGCCGTTTGATTCGTAAATGCAAGGCTATCTATCGCGTTCATTTCTACCTGTCAAGAAGTAACTATATGACGCATCTATGAGCTATTCTGTGACGTCATTGTGTGTGTGCGCGCGCACTATAAACGCGTAGTCCTGTGTGAAACTGAAGTAAAATTAACTCAGCCGGCAGAAGTATCCAGCATGCAACCTTTTCGGGATTTTTTAGAAAGTGTGTTTGGAGTATAGAAGAACCGGAAATGCGAATATAGCAGCTCAGTAACCCTTCTGAAAGAGAATATCAGTGAAACATGAAATACGTTGTTCATCACTCGCATCCTCACCAACATCAGTGCCTTACACTGATAAAGTTGCACGCGTCAGTAACCCATTCGTCCGCCATGTTTTTTTTTGAAACGAATCGATCCCTGGGACATGATGACGTTAGCTCCACTGGTCTAACGCATGTTTGCGTGACAGTTGAGGCAAAAACAGCGGCAAAAAAAGATGATATGGATCAAGATCCTCCATCAGCGGCAGCAGCGGTTGGCCTCAGTCAACCAGCGCAATATGAAGTTTATGGGAAATATTTCCAAGCATGCCCCATCGATAAATCCAAGGATAAAAAGATTGGGTCAACGTAACGAAACGGTTCCCAAGCTGAAGTCACGACCTTCGTTGGGAACCTTAATTCCTAAACTAAAGATTCTCGGGTCAATGGAATCATTCTTTGAAATAAAAAATCGCCATCTCTGTAGGACAATGAATGGTGAAGGAAAGATGACTCCCAGTGAAAAAGACAGGTTGATGCAAAAAACACCCACAACACAGCCGAATGGAGTGTAGATAGGTCTTGGTTGCTCCGAAAAAAAAACGAACTGAAGCGGTAAAAACGTCAAGGAGGAGACCTCTGGTAAACCACATAGATGAAGAGAAGATACCTGAAGAATGAAGCACTTCATTGAAAAACCGAGGCCGGTGCGTAAGCAGTCACGGGATTAACCTGGATGATATGGGATCCAAGATGCAGTCTGACCTCATCCTCCACTGGAGCTGGGCTCTGCCCTCCAGGAGACTTCATAGGTAACACATTTATTCTTCAACAGATCCCGGGACTCCTGCACTAATTCTAGAGACCAAGAAGCTTCTTTTGAGTGCGTTGGTCTCTGGACACTGTGGCAGTGGTACCCCACACATCTTTGACTCTCCACAGAATGCTCTGTAAGACACATGAAAGTTATCCAGTGATGTCCGAAAAAGTGCTTATCAATTCGGTCACCGATATGTTCATGGAATAAGCGTTCCACGCTCCCACCACTCGAACAGTCAGAGCGCTTTCGGGAATTTCGCACATAGACTTCGAGTATAGTTTGACCACATAAGTCTCCTCTGGTCTGACCACGTCAGAAAGAGCGTTACCATAGAGCCCACGTGATTCTTCCTGGTTTGCTATTCGCTCCAAACCTGCGGTGTGAAAAGTACTCACACTTGTACGTAGCCGCATCAGTCTCAGTGGTATAGCTAAACACATTAGATGCAGTATGTACATAGTAGGCCGCATCAAAAAAAGTTTCCCCCAGTAATTCGGTCATTGAAGTCAGGGCAATCTCAAGGTCATCCTGAGGTCCTTTCATGAGCGTAACAAAAGCTGACGTCGATTAGTTATCACCAAACTCGAGCATCACAAAGATCAATGATCGTTCAAAGTAGACAACCAAAGCGATTCAAGCGATTCCTTAAAACACCAACGACCGATCGGCGCAAAAAAAACATCTCAGGGTCTAGGTTGCTCTAATTTTAACGACCGAATTACTAGAAGAGGGCATTCTTGATGTTTTCTTGAGGAAGCGTTGCAGAAAAACCCTTCGACAGTCCACGATCAGTTTTGCTTAAACTAAATGTGCTGCCTCATATTTCAGTCGGTACGAGGTACTGCCTCATATCGTCGGATGGGATGCAGCTGACTCTCACGCTAAAACTAAATTAGTGTACAGACGAGTGCATCTGTCAACATTTTCGATGTTTTACTCAACAGTTTGCGAGTTTACCACGTTCTACATGTTGGTTCCTGCAGTGCGCGGAAAGTAAGGTCAGTCATCCCGCAACTACGTTGCTCTTATTGCACTCCCCAAACAGTATAACCACCCTAGAACAGAGGACCAAGTGACCATGCCAAACGATCACAAGAGTGGTGTATACATGGCGCCAACATGTCTGTCAGAGCATAAAATGTGGCAGTGCGCTCTATGCTGTTGGTCACTGTGGGTTGAGAACTTGCGCTGGTATCTTTGAGGAACCGCTGAAGTCTGGTGGGGACACTAGATTGGTAGCGCTGAGCTGGTCTGGATGATCTTGTGAGGAGGTAACACTCACACGAGAGACGAGTAGATGGTATCATATAGGTAGCGCTAGCTCGATTAGGTGTTCCGTGTGCTTTCGGGAGACGATGTGGAGGGCGGCATCGATCCTGGAGAGGTCAACCAATCCCTTGGCAACGAAGCATAGTAACTAATGTCAAAAAACTGCGCTACTCGGGACATTGTCCTTTCTCTGAATGGTCCACACCAATCATTAAGGACATAGGAAGATAGGGTCTAATCAGGCGTTCAGTGGCGTGCACGCATCCGAGCTAGTGTCTGTAACGCACAGCTACCACTCCCAATCTCCCAGGAAGCAAAAAGGTCCGCAGCACTTCCTGGATTCATACGCGAACCAGATCAACTGTTGCTCCTCAGAGCAAAAAAATCTTCAATCCTACATCCCAGATACTCGCCGAATGAAGCGGCGGCAGCCCGAACCACTGAACAAAGTTCGCAACAGACGATTCTTCGATGTGACCTAGTTCTTGGGAATCCGTCAACTCAGTCCTGATGTCCATCCAGTCTCACCGCCTTTGACGAATTTCCTCAGAGTTGCATCGAAGCATATTTTGGGGACTGGATTCCTGGCAGACAACCAATTTCACGCCAACAACTACATGAAGTAGGCAGCGACATTACTGCTGCTGCGAATAACACTACTAATGTTCCAACCTCAATTATAAGCGTCTCAGTGCACTTAGTAAACAAAGTTTCATGGAACCCAAGGATTGGGGTATAGTAAAAGTTGGTTCGAAATGCTGACGGAACATACTACTCATAAAGTTGCTGAAAACTTTTCGACAGTCCTCGAGCGATTTCGCCCTTCTTGGAGCGCGTGCTTCATCTGAACACCAGCTTCTAGTCTCGCTACGGCTGACAGTTTCCGCCCAACCTGATCTCCCGGTCGTGTTTCTGCATCTCATAGTAAGAATCGATAAATTGCATCTTGATCGCTCAAATCCGGCAGGCTAAGCACAGTATCAATTGTCAGCGACTGGATTCCATATGCTTGGTACGGTCATGCAGTTACACTGTTGCATTTAATCAGCAAAAGCGGTCACTGGGATAAGGCATAGTACATATCCTCTTCATCTAGTCAGGTCATAACACAGGTGCCCACCAGCAAGTACATATCCTCTTCATCTAGTCAGGTCACAACACAGGTGCCCAGGGAATATATTTGAATACGGCGCCAAATGAATAGATTTAAACAAGATTCCATAGATGAGTGAAGCGCACACAAATACGGACTGAGAACTATGAAAATTCTCATGCCCACGTTGGGAAAATGGCAAGCTCAGTTGGCTGGAGAATCGACGGGGGAGGGTTGTGAATTGACTGGAAGCTTGGGGTTGCCAACCAATCAAAAGAAGGGATGGTTAGATGGAGAAAGGTGGGGAACCGCTAAGTTGAGGAATTAGGTGAACTGGACCTGTAGAGTTATTTGCCGCCGGAGGTATTTCGCACATCGGTCGAATAAAGCGTACAGTACAGGAGGTATGTTCACATGGCAATCAATACTAAAACCCACTTCTGTTGACCGAATAGGGAAGAATTTTGGGGCATATAGGTTTGATGAACAGGAAAACGTGATCCATCCATACCATGACAAAGAAGACATTGGACCCAGACAGTATCTGAATCGATTTTTTCACTTCCATATCAAATTCAGAGGAAAGGCGTGTGTGAGGGACATAGGACTATCGATTTTTCGAAGTGGTGTACAAAAGTCAAAAGGGCATGCGGGTCCGATCACATTTCACGGCCAAGTGTGAAAACACGTAAGGGGGGCGGCCAACTTCGGTCAAAGATGTTGTGTGTGAGTGGGTGGGTGGTATCGTTGTACATTGTTTCATTCAAGTTAGCATGTTATTCCCCCGGACAGGTGAAAACCTTCGTGACAGCTTGTTACATTACTAGGGGGTCATTGTTAGTCTTTCTTTGTGTGAAGATATCCTACTCAGGAAACTACTCACAAGGTTGCTGAAAACTCTTCGACAGACCACGACCGGTTTCGCCCTTCTTAAGGCTCATCAGGCGCAGTCCCCGAGTTTCCATCAACTTTATGTTCTACTTGAACCCAAATCGGACTGTTTTCGAAAAATACACTAATTTGCAAATCAATTTGGTTTTCATGAGAGACTCAAATGAATCTCTCGTTTATGATATTCTACAACTGAATGATTTGCAAATGATAGTTATTCTACTCAGGTTTACAGAATATTGTATTCAACACTTCCCGATAACACTGCTGCTAAACAGCCTACTGTCTGGTCACTCTTGGCGGGCTAGAGATTGTATTGACCAACCAATCTGAGCAATGTCACTGACATATTCCGGCCACGCCATGAACGAGAGTTGCATAAGGAATGCACTATCAGTAGATGAAGTCGCGCGCAAAGAATTCCGGATTGGAGATGCGTCACACTCGATTGACTCACCCAGCCGACTGGTGGTCTGGGAGCGAGCTACCCGATTTTTGAGCACACGAAGTGAGGAATGCACGATGTGACAAAGTGGAGGTCACAGGCAGCTCACATGGCCAGTTAAGTGATATCCTTGTCACACTGAGGGTTAGACAAGTCATTCTGTGGATTCTATCGGCCGAAATGAGAAGACAACATTGCTGGATAACAGAACAGCCGACTCTGAAGAGGTCACTTCACTAACTCACACGAGTGGCGTGTCTTCTGTTTGCTGTTCACGCTCTGGACAGCATTAGATGGAACGTGGTAAAATTTCATTTAATTACGGTCAAACAATGTTGCCATCTTGGTTCGGAATGGTACTATTTGTTTCGCCCCAAAAAATCATCTGTTTGGTGTGGAGGAATGGTTTAAAGTTCCCTGAACTCATTCCTTTAGGGGTGAAGTGGGTGAGTGAGTCGGCCATCTTCATGGGTGTGAGTAAATGTTCAGAAATTCACATTAAAATAACTTCAAATGATCGGAAAATAGTACAACGGACCGAGCGATGAGAAGGACATATGAAGATGGTAGAAATTACGTTCATACTGGAAGCTACTCACAAGGTTGCTGAAAACTCTTCGACAGCCCGCGACCGGTTTCGCCATTCTTGGGGCTCATCAGGTAGGTGCAGTTCCCGAGTTTCCGTCAACCTTATGTTCTACTTGAACCTGATGAGCCCCAAGAAGGGCTGTCGAAGAGTTTTCAGCAACCTTGTGAGTAGTTTCCTTCATGAA
>NW_008751860.1:468932-470172 GCF_000715545.1 Opisthorchis viverrini | reverse complement strand
CAGTCCCCGAGTTTCCGTCAACTTTATGTTCTACTTGAACCCAGAGTGGACTGTTTTCGAAAAATACACTAATTTGCAAGTCAATTTGGTTTTCATGAGAGACTCAAATGAATCTCTCGTTTATGATATTCTACAACTGAATGTTTTGCAAATGATATTTATTCTACTCAGGTTTACAGAATATTGTATTCAACACTTCCCGATAACACTGCTGCTAAACAGCCTCTGTCTGGTCGTCTACTCAGGTTTACAGAATATTGTATTCAACACTTCCCGATAACATTGCTGCTAAACAGCCTACTGTCTGGTCACTCTTGGCGGGCTAGAGATTGTATTGACCGACCAATCTGAGCAATGTCACTGACATATTCCGGCCACGCCATGAACGAGAGTTGCATAAGGAATGCACTTTCAGTAGATGAAGTCGCGCGCAAAGACTTCCGGATTGGAGATGCGTCACACTCGATTGACTTACCCAGCCGACTGGTGGTCTGGGAGCGAGCTACCCGATTTTTGAGCACACGAAGTGAGGAATGCACGATGTGACAAACAAAGTGGAGGTCACAGGCAGCTCACATGGCCAGTTAAGTGATATCCTTGTCACACTGAGGGTTAGACAAGTCATTCTGTGGATTCTATCGGCCGAAATGAGAAGACAACATTGCTGGATAACAGAACAGCCGACTCTGAAGAGGTCACTTCACTAACTCACACGAGTGGCGTGTCTTCTGTTTGCTGTTCACGCTCTGGACAGCATTAGATGGAACGTGGTAAAATTTCATTTAATTACGGTCAAACAATGTTGCCATCTTGGTTCGGAATGGTACTATTTGTTTCGCCCCAAAAAATCATCTGTTTGGTGTGGAGGAATGGTTTAAAGTTCCCTGAACTCATTCCTTTAGGGGTGAAGTGGGTGAGTGAGTCGGCCATCTTCATGGGTGTGAGTAAATGTTCAGAAATTCACATTAAAATAACTTCAAATGATCGGAAAATAGTACAACGGACCGAGCGATGAGAAGGACATATGAAGATGGTAGAAATTACGTTCATACTGGAAGCTACTCACAAGGTTGCTGAAAACTCTTCGACAGCCCACGACCGGTTTCGCCATTCTTGGGGCTCATCAGGTAGGTGCAGTTCCCGAGTTTCCGTCAACCTTATGTTCTACTTGAACCTGATGAGCCCCAAGAAGGGCTGTCGAAGAGTTTTCAGCAACCTTGTGAGTAGTTTCCTTCATGAA
>NW_008751860.1:466599-468079 GCF_000715545.1 Opisthorchis viverrini | reverse complement strand
CTCTTCGACAGCCCACGACCGGTTTCGCCATTCTTGGGGCTCATCAGGTAGGTGCAGTTCCCGAGTTTCCGTCAACCTTATGTTCTACTTGAACCTGATGAGCCCCAAGAAGGGCTGTCGAAGAGTTTTCAGCAACCTTGTGAGTAGTTTCCTTCATGAAAATATACTGCGATATCTCGAATATCGTGCCAACTGAATTATGAGGCGGCCTGTGTGCAGCACATTCAGTTGTAGAATATCATAAACGAGAGGTTCAGTTGAGTGTCTGGTGGAAACCAAATTGATTTGAAAATGAGTGTATTTCTCGAAATTACTTTGCGCCGTTATGCAAGAACTCCTTCCCCTTTCTTAGCAAAACAAAAAAGACTACTTCATCAGACTACCTGTTTCCCTGTTTTACTGTTTCAGTCGTCCGCGTAGTGAAATTTGAAAACCTTTGCCTATACGCAACACACTACTCATAAGGTTGCTGAAAACTTTTTGAACGAACGGTTACGCCCTTCTTGAAGCTCAGCATGTAGGCGGAAGCCCTAAGTTATTCTTGGACACCAGTTGGACAGATTCCGACAACTACTCTCATTTGCACACGAATTTGGTTTGGACAGGGGACTCAATTGAATCCAGCTGAACTTCTCGCTTATGACGGTCATCGAAGTCTGATCGACGAGACAGTATCACTTTCTACTGTTTGTTGTTTCAGTTCATAACTCCTGATGAACTTTGACGCTCCTCATCTGGAGTAACGGAAGCAAGCGAGATGTAGAGAGAGACAGATAAGTAGGGCGCGCCACATAAGCCGAATTCAGAGTTTGTCACCGATTTCACGTGCTTGTCACAACCGTTATTTCAGGCGCGGATTTAAAACAAGGAGCTGAATCGTCATTGTCCCCTGAACCCGGTGATTTCTCTCTTTTAAAAGAACTGCACTAAATTTGTGAATTTCTTCGGTCGAGAAACTAAGAGAGCAGTTTTTCGCATTCAGTACCACGAGGGAACTATTTCATGCGATCAATCTCTGTCATTCGGAACGCACGTCCGCCACTTCATATATCGAAAATTCAATTCATACTGAATGAATGCTAGAACGGTCTTGCCAAGTTGACTTCACCATTCGGCTAGGGTTTCGCGGATCAGGTAAACATGCCCCAGCAGCAAGACGTTTCCGCTTCATTCTTAGTGTACCTTGCTGTTGTGCTCCGGTCCAAATGAACCAGAAACACCTTGAGAGGTAAGGGAGGCCTAACAGACCTAACATAAACCTAGTAACCAACGTCCATTGACTGACACAACAGAGTTCAAGGGACATTAGTCGGACGCGATAAATCAGACATGACCAGCGTGCACCTCTGGACAACTGGTCATCACGACTTTCTGCTACAAGTCAGGTGACCGGAGTCCCGTGAGGTCAAGGATATACTATGGGAATAATGAATGCTGACAAGAGCGAGCCTTCAGTGCAGTGTTCCACACTAATCTTCAA
>NW_008751860.1:462619-465666 GCF_000715545.1 Opisthorchis viverrini | reverse complement strand
CTCTTCGACAGCCCACGACCGGTTTCGCCATTCTTGGGGCTCATCAGGTAGGTGCAGTTCCCGAGTTTCCGTCAACCTTATGTTCTACTTGAACCTGATGAGCCCCAAGAAGGGCTGTCGAAGAGTTTTCAGCAACCTTGTGAGTAGTTTCCTTCATGAAAATATACTGCGATATCTCGAATATCGTGCCAACTGAATTATGAGGCGGCCTGTGTGCAGCACATTCAGTTGTAGAATATCATAAACGAGAGGTTCAGTTGAGTGTCTGGTGGAAACCAAATTGATTTGAAAATGAGTGTATTTCTCGAAATTACTTTGCGCCGTTATGCAAGAACTCCTTCCCCTTTCTTAGCAAAACAAAAAAGACTACTTCATCAGACTACCTGTTTCCCTGTTTTACTGTTTCAGTCGTCCGCGTAGTGAAATTTGAAAACCTTTGCCTATACGCAACACACTACTCATAAGGTTGCTGAAAACTTTTTGAACGAACGGTTACGCCCTTCTTGAAGCTCAGCATGTAGGCGGAAGCCCTAAGTTATTCTTGGACACCAGTTGGACAGATTCCGACAACTACTCTCATTTGCACACGAATTTGGTTTGGACAGGGGACTCAATTGAATCCAGCTGAACTTCTCGCTTATGACGGTCATCGAAGTCTGATCGACGAGACAGTATCACTTTCTACTGTTTGTTGTTTCAGTTCATAACTCCTGATGAACTTTGACGCTCCTCATCTGGAGTAACGGAAGCAAGCGAGATGTAGAGAGAGACAGATAAGTAGGGCGCGCCACATAAGCCGAATTCAGAGTTTGTCACCGATTTCACGTGCTTGTCACAACCGTTATTTCAGGCGCGGATTTAAAACAAGGAGCTGAATCGTCATTGTCCCCTGAACCCGGTGATTTCTCTCTTTTAAAAGAACTGCACTAAATTTGTGAATTTCTTCGGTCGAGAAACTAAGAGAGCAGTTTTTCGCATTCAGTACCACGAGGGAACTATTTCATGCGATCAATCTCTGTCATTCGGAACGCACGTCCGCCACTTCATATATCAAAAATTCAATTCATACTGAATGAATGCTAGAACGGTCTTGCCAAGTTGACTTCACCATTCGGCTAGGGTTTCGCGGATCAGGTAAACATGCCCCAGCAGCAAGACGTTTCCGCTTCATTCTTAGTGTACCTTGCTGTTGTGCTCCGGTCCAAATGAACCAGAAACACCTTGAGAGGTAAGGGAGGCCTAACAGACCTAACATAAACCTAGTAACCAACGTCCATTGACTGACACAACAGAGTTCAAGGGACATTAGTCGGACGCGATAAATCAGACATGACCAGCGTGCACCTCTGGACAACTGGTCATCACGACTTTCTGCTACAAGTCAGGTGACCGGAGTCCCGTGAGGTCAAGGATATACTATGGGAATAATGAATGCTGACAAGAGCGAGCCTTCAGTGCAGTGTTCCACACTAATCTTCAAACCAGATGCAAATCAACGAGTCCCGTAACTACTCATAAGTAGTCTAAGGGCTGAAATGGGCAGTCAACCACTACCCCACACTTGAACAAGAAAAATTCGCCTACGAACTATCTACCAGTGCGAGCTACTGTGATGGTTATGAGAGAATAAGGAAGGTATCAACTCAATATTTACTCAAGCGCTAATGATTCGGCCGCCCTGTGCATCGATTGCAACAGCGACAAGTCCGTGGTACCGACGTCTGTCAGGCGTCGAATAGGTTTCTTCGGCAGGATAAGAAAATGATGGGTGGCCTGAAAGGAAAGAAAAAAAGGCAGGGAGTAACATCCACTGCGGATTAAATGCGTACTGGTTGATCCCACCAGTCAGCATCGCTTACAAAGCGTGATATTTGTATAGTAGAACAAAGTGTCTCCATGACTCAATAGATTATGCATCCAGGACAAGTTGACTGATAGATACATGCCTGATTCCTGGTGAAATCCCACTCATTTCCATTGCTAAAGCTCAGTTTGCTAGTCTAATGAAAGGGCTTCTGCTGTTGTGGTCAATATTGGGAATGTTTTGAGGTTAGGTTGGCTCCGACCACACGTAGTTTCACTTCCGAGGCTTCTGGTGACAGAACATGGAGCTCAGTCTACAAATCATGAGTTTTTTCAAATTTCTTCGCTTCTCAACGAAATCACCATCCATCCGCAATCCAACGGTCAGGCTTAAGAGCTTGTTGATAGCTCAGAAACAAGAGTCTCTGAAGCTTCGAAGTAGAGGGATTGTCAAAGAAAACCCGCACAGTTTTTTGCGCTCACATCGGACGGAACCTGGTAACTCGGTACCCAGTTACAATCCCAAGGCGAAGTTCTGTTTTAGAAACGCACGCGTTTCCCCCAAATTAATGTGGCCAGTAAAACATAGTGGAGAGACGACATGAAGCAGTATCACGGCTCTTCACTCCCAACGCCCGTGTTCTAGGAAGGTCGTCCAACGTACCGAGAATGTATTGTAGAACGTTAAAACTGAGGAATTCACATGAACACGTCTTATCAGCTCTATGCGTATCCTATAAAGTTACCTAACAGTACCATCTCACATTCCCACCCTGATTTGACTGATAGCGTCCCTTCTACATAACTCCAGGTGCGGCGGTCCTTACGCTCCAAGTTACCTATCGAGCAAACTACAGCCAATCATCGCTCCTAATCGAACAATTCGTGTTTTTAAGGCGAAAAGACGTGCGAGGTTCGTGTAGCCAATCAGCTCACGATAATGTCTGATGTGTGTGGTCGTTTCTGAGCCCACTCTGCGAGTACGCGGCCCCGTGATTGGTTCCCTTGCTGTATTGATTTTTCTGTTCTATTCCATGTGTTCACAAGTAAACCCAGCACTGAGCAAATTGCGTCCCATCCGGGATAACGTCCCTGTACAACTGACGACATTAACACGGGATGAGACCGCATACGTTGAATCAACCTGAAGCCTTTTTTATTAGAATATTTAGGTTTTTTGTTCATAGCCGTGTCCCTGTTCTGGCGTAATTATTCCGGTGATTCCACACCAAAGGAAGCACTGG